>NW_017536982.1:146855-171205 GCF_001853355.1 Bactrocera latifrons | reverse complement strand
CACACCAGAATTATTTTAAGTAGAAAAAAATTCATTGAAAAAAAACGTGTTAAATCCAAGTAAAAGTGTAAAAAAAGTAATTTTGTTTTTTTTGTATTCGTGTTATTTCAAATTATGTCGTGTAAAAATAGAAATATCTTTTCGTATTTACTCGTGTTATTTCAAATTCGTGTAAAAATAATTCGTGTAAAAATAGAATTAGGTGTACACAATCGTTCACATCCGAACAAAGAAAACATACGTCATGCGAACTATGCACAAGAGGGCGTAAGCTTAAAAGTTGCGAAAAGTTTACAAAATTTAATGTCAATGAAAGGAACAACTTTGTCAAGTCAAAAAGACTCTGCACGAACTGCTTGTCACACTCACACAATCTTAATAATTGCAAAAGCAAATTTAACTGCTTATATTGGCACAAAAGATACAATTCAATGCTTCATTACAGCAGATATCCCATCTCACTCCAAAGAAGCGCATATACACAAAGAATCACGGGTATAAATGCAAAAGCAAATCCCGAAATCCACAATTCTAAAAATTGCCAAAGCACACCATGTTGCCTAAAGGCACAAAAAGTTCAAACGCTGCACAGTGAAACACAAAGTGTACTAGTTACCGACCTAGTTACTACCATACCAACTCAAGTTGAGTACAATACAAATAAATACCTTAATTCACAATTAAGGAAATTTCAAACTCTAGAAGATCAGTATTGTGAAGACTTCTCTAAAGTTACAACTACTCGATCAAATAATGGCCGGACGTACTACCATTAGAGCCAAAATTTTCCAATACTTCACATATTTTTAGAAAAAACAACGTAAGATTTCGGTCTAAATTTAAAAAAATTTCGGCCCCGCAGGATAGCGTTCGCCAATAATGAAAAAAACAATTCTGAACAAATCCTAGGGCAGTGGCGGGCTACTAAACGGCAATTGGAGTTGTATAAAAAAGCCGAAAAATCGACATTTACATTAATTTTCAAAACTAAATAAAACCTCAAAAGGAAACTAAGGGATCACCATACTCCCAATGCGATAAATAATAATAAACCCTCAAGACGGTGCTAACTAATTCACAAATACATTTGTAAAGTTTTACCTCTTATATTAATACATATCCATTTGTAACTCTTTGTCTTAAAATGGAAGCTCTATTGTAAGAGTAGCAACACTCAACATACGAAATTGTTTAATGTGTAAGAATGAGACACACATATTGATAATGAATCCGTTAAAAATTGCCGCCATTGAATCGCCATTCGAAAAAAAAGAATTAAACATCGTAAATGGTTTGAAGAGCGTCAGGTAAATTGCAAATATTCTATTAATTAAAATTATAATCTTTTCAGAACAAGAAACATTATTGGAAGAAGAAGTGTTCAATATATTTGATGTAATATTTAAACTTTACTTCCTACACGGGATTTTAGATGACGCTCAACCTTTTCCAATTTGCACGTGTGTCGTCAAATAACGTAACATTATAGGGCGATTATCTTGTTCTTGCAAGATTGCAGATTGCAAAAATCCTATACCGAAATATACAAGGGCACGAGAAGCCCCAGTGAAGAATGTATCTAATGACATATGAACGGCTGATTCGATTAATTTATTGTAAATGACCATTGTGCATAGATATTGTGAATTGGCACACCTTCTGCATACATTTTTAATAAAAAAAACTGTAACAACTATTTATAAGATAAAGAACTTATAAAATCTATTTAAAATCTACCTTCCTCAACAATTTAACATCAAAAYATGTCTTAATGTAAAATAACWGCTAAAACAGGGTTGCAATTATATTTCTACGTGACATTGCACGCAAATAAATATGGGTTTTGATCTGACATATTTACAGCCCTTGCAAATATGTAAGTACATGATTATAAGAATTTTGTTCCTAAAAATTTATTGAATTGTTTCTAATTGTAGATAGAATTTCTAATGTCGCTATATGGGCACTTGATGAGTATATTGATGAAATTTACAAAAATGTGGGATAATGTAAGTTAATAACAATTATTTAATAGTTAATGATCCTATTATTATTCCAGACGTATACATGTGTATTCACTATTCGCGGGTGATTTCTCAACCCTGAGGGTGCTGGACTTTATCTACTTCAAAGTAAGRTTAATCACAGTTGTGTACTAAACTCTTGTTCGACAGGGGAGCCTGATTTAGAAGCTTCAAAAAATCGATTTTTTTTTGCTTAAATATCTAAAACATAAACTAATAATATGTCCCCAAAGTTTTAGATGTGAATTTGAAATATTTTCGAAGCTAGAAGAAAAATAGTGACCGAGCGTCTAGCAGATATATGAGTGATTGGGCAGAAAGCGAAAACTTTGACGCGAGATTTCTCGGTTTTCCATTTTTATGAGTTTTCTTAATTGGCGGACAGGATARAAAAAAAACTAAACTTGGTATCTAGTTGAGGCAAAGTTTATTATCTTTGGCATTAATTTTTTTTATTTTTTAACAAAATAAAGTAGTAGTGGTCAAAAACCACATTTTTTCCAATTTTTTAAATTTTCTAAAATTTGACACTTTTTTTGAATTTTTTTTAGTTTAACTAGAAGAGAAATTATTAAAAAATATGAAACTTTTGAGCTTTGCCCGTCATCTGACAAATGCACATGAGAGATGCATCGAGCAAATGCTTCCCAAAGGCATAATAGCAAAGATTTCGTATCCAAAATATTTGTGAATGATGTTTTAATACGTAACTATAAACTCTAGATTTATAAATATATTTTATCAAAACGTTTAAAAACTGTTTGAACGCAATAGAAAGTTTAAATTAGTTTACAAATGCGCAAATTCTGTGAATAACAAGAATTAGTAAATTGATGTATTTCTTCTTCTTCTTAGTAGTATAACCACATAAATTATATATAAGCTTTTTACTAAACAAATAATGTTAATTTAGTAAATACCACACATAAATGTTGCCAAGCAATTGATTGTAATATAAATGGTAATATTTAGAAGTTAAACCTATAACTACTGTTCTGTAGTACTAGATTCCGGCACAAGAAAATACATCAAGTTACCTGGCTGTCTCAGCATCGAAAATCCACCAACCAGATGGATCATGTTGTGATAGACGGAAGGACGTCTCTAGTGTTCTAGACGTGGGTACGCTCCGAGGACCTCTGTGCAACAAAAAAAGCACGTCAACAAACTCAAGGGAGGTTCGACATCGAGAAACTGCAATCACAACAGACAGCGGAACGATTTTCTACTCGGCTTGCACTACTGCTTTCTGAAAGCACTTGTCAACAACTCGGTATAAATAACTGTTTGACGGCATTTCAAACTCCTTACGTACAATTGCAACCGAAACGATTGGTTTTTGGAAAGTGCAAAAGAACAGCTAGTATGACGAGGAGTGCCGTGTCGCAGCGGAGAGAAAACAGGCTGCCTATCTCGCAACATTACGACCGACCACAATACGTGCGGGATGGGATAGATACCGAGAGTTGAAGAGGGAAGCGAGACGCATTTGCAGACAGAAAAAGAAAGAGGCCGAAATGCGTGAGTACGAAGAGCTTGATAAGCTGGCCGATAGGGGTAATGCTCGAAAATTCTACGAAAAAATGCGGCGGCTTACAGAAAGTTTCAAGAAGAGCATACTCTTGTCACAGAGCATATTTAAATAATGGAGGGAACACTTCTCCAGCCAGCTGAATGGCAGTGAACGCACAACGCCAGGAGAAGGCGAACAAGATTCCCCAATCGATGACGATGGWGCAGACCTTCCATTGCCCCACCAGGAAGAAGTTCGAATAGCAATTACCCGCCTGAAGAACAACAAAGCGGCGGGGGCCGATGGATTGCCGGCTGAGCTATTCAAACACGGCGGTAAGTATGTACAAAATTGCCTGGATTCCTATCGTGTGGTTGACGTTTTACGTTTATCGTAAGGCTTTGTTTCAAGCAAGTTGCATGAGTATAAAATTACACTTACTTGTTTTGTTATGTTTTTTGCTGAAATATGTTTTTTTTATCATAACTGTAGCTAATAATCACAGTTATTGTAGTTTAAAAGAATAACTGAAATAAATAAAAAATTTTAAGGAAAATTAAGCTTAAAAGTTAATTTCCATGGCATTTTCCTCTTTGCAAAGAATTATTTGACAAGATTCACATTTAGTTTAAAGTAAATGCGTTAAGGGGTCGTTTCAGTGCGCCCCTAAGAAAAATTTCTGATTTTTGCGATTTTTTTAATATTGAAAATAAGTAATCGATTCGACGTTCTTATTTATAAATAACATTCATGAGGAATATAAAAAAAAAATCTATGTTTATTTATTGGGTGTATAATAGTTAAATAAATGGCTGAAATGACATGTAAAAAAAGGTCCTGTACGATGTCTACGATTGCAGCCGAAATTTTGATCTACAGCAAAAATTTCAAAARGATTATTAATTTGTAGGACAGTCGCTTTCGCGTTATGGAGTTTTCTTCCCTACCAGTAATGCTGTAGCAACCGGAATAATTTGAATTTCGAGAATGTTTATTAAAGAGTATATAATATAATGCAACAAAAAAGTCTGCGACGATTCCTTAAGTCACATGTAGAATTTTTTATCATATTAAACATTTTTTAACTTCTTGTATCCGAGCAGTAATTCACATATGTACATATGTACTATACTTGCATTAGAACTATGTTCCCCTTTTACATTATGGAACACTATTGTGCTTTTTATTTTTAACAATTTTAGACATCTTGCACACAAACAGATACCTTGGACGTGCAAATGAACATATTTGTAACCGGACATTGCGATTCAGTTTAAAGATTTAAAATTTTTTACATATAGTATGTTTAGATATAAAGCACAAATTAAATATTACACACAAATGCACAACGTAAAACATAACAATTTGAATTATGTATACATTTTCTGACTACATTTATTTATTTTTTAATTTATGTCTTACCTGAATTGCTTTGTAATCTTCAATATCATAGAAATGCTCCGAATTTTCTGTAATATTAAAATCTTTAATTATACTACAGACAACATACAAACCACCGTTTGTTTTACCGTTTTCTTACGTCTTGAAAATCCAAATTTTAACATGAAATTGCGCTTTTTTGCTTTTTGAAAAATTTCGTCCTCCAGTTTTAGGGTTTTAATTTAAAATAGGGGTATTCTCTCACTCTTGCAAAACCCTTACACGGCACAGGACTTGCAGAACTTTCCACTTGGTGCAACGGTATATCAACAAACACATGCTGAAAATTATTTGCAATGGCTGTAAAATGTCAAACCAAAACCCATGTTTATATTCGTGCAATGGTACGTAAAAGTATAATTGGAACTCTGCTTAAGCTGTAATTTTACATAAAAACATATTACGTAGTTAAATTGTTGAAGAAGGTTAGTTTTAAAAAGATGTTATAATGTCTACCTAAATTATAATATATAAAATATATGATCCCAGAATGTGCGCCAATTCCCAATATTCAAGCACAATAGTAATTCTCATTAAATTGACCGAATCAGCCGTTCATATACCACTCGATTCTGCAATGGGTGCTCTCTTGTCCTCGTTACCCCTAATATRTGTAGAATGACGTTAGTTTTTCTCTCTTACTTAACCCTTCTCCCATTGAACAAACGAGGATAAAAAAGAATACTCTTATATTTTTCGGTACATTTTAATTTAATTAAAAGATAAATTTTGACACTTCGTATTTAACAATAAAAATGGTACGGATGTAAAAGGCATTCGCTTCATGCCAAGATACGATCGAATAAATAAATCGTATTTAAATGAAAATTGAACGATGCACAGAATCCCGGTAAAGATAATTGTTGTATGCCGCGTGCGGGATTGATCCGGTTTATATTGTATAAGCGAGAGTTAATTGCACCGCGAGATCGGTAACGAAAAAACGTATGTTGATTGCGCACTATATGTGACGAAGTGTGATGGCGAAAGGTGTCGATGCGACACAGTGTATAAACGAATGTGGTCCGCTTTCTCTTTTTCCCATCCTTTTTGTTGAGTGGGTTGAATAATGTAGATGTAAGGTAAGTTAGGTTGAGTGGTGTCATTAGTTGTGGTGAATTGCGCTGTTGTATTAGGGTGCGCCAGTTTTCCCGAGTAGAGTGGGTATTTGCTTAACTCATTCAAACACCCATTAGTTATAATCATTGTCTAATGTTCTACCATTGTCAGCAACTTTATCTTCCAAACGAGTCAAAGTCCAGTGTTGCACTTATGGCAACATAACCAGCCTTCCTAATTCCACCAAAATGAGGACTGTCCGGGGGAATAAAATGCCACTTGATGGCTTCTCTGTATATAATTAGTGCAACTACACCTGTTAAATCTTTGTCCCAAAGTTTAGCTGCTTCAAAGCAAAGTTTGTGGCTTCTTTAATTTGTTTGTGTTAACCTTATTTTTCGTTATCTCTACTATTCCTGTAATTTCCACCTTTTTAATTTGTTTTAATGTGTTATCTCTCCACGACTATTTTCTCTATTTTTATATTTCTGCTTTCTTCATTTCTTCTATATGTTCACACCCTCTGTCTTTGGTCTTGTCGTCTTCAAAAATGTGTTCGATTCATCCATGTCTTCAGGCGTTTCAATATTCTCTTTGCGTATTTAGATGAGGTTATCGAGTTATTAACAGCCAAAGTATTGAGCAATTTTTATAAAAGAAAAAAAGTTGCAGAAAGGAGTTCTACGCGAAAGAACTCTGAACACGCCGGTGTTGGATCGACTAGAGTTATTTTTTTTAAGCGCGGCGCTGGTCGATCCAATACCGGGGTGTTCAGAGTTCTTTCGCGTAGAACTTCTTTCTGTACTGGCTGCCTTCAACCGTGCTTCAAAAAAAATAACCCTGGTCGATCCAACACTTTCTTTTATAAATAATTGCTAAAGATTTTTGGCGTTTTCCATTTATGTATTTAGGGTATAAAGTTTTTGCTAATTTTCTTTTGTTGACAACTAGACAGATATGGCAATACCATTTATTTGCTGGTATGTCCCTATTCTAGTTTTTCAAATGCAGTGAAATTAACTAAAACAAAATAATTAAAATAAAACTTTATTTGCAATAAATATTAAAAAAATTAATATACAAAAACGTTATGGTGAAGTGTTAGTAAGTGAAAAGTGCATAATATGAGTGAAAAAGTTATTCACAATATACAAATTATCAATTTAAAAGTTGTCAATTTGTAACTTTAAATGCAAATATCTTTAAAACTATAAGTCAGCAGCAACTATATRTATATATATTTTCGTGATCTGAAGAACGTCACCTTTCCAGTGATACCCATTTTATCCCCGAAATCCGGGGATGCTATTCTAAATCCCAGCCATGTTTGGTAGATAAATGTATAGAAGATACTTGAGGCACTGCATTGGTCTATTGTACCTTCTCCTACATATATCATATATGATCATAAAGCCCCATCACTCTGAACAATTCAAGGAGCTTACCGGGCGCGACAGAGGTGATGTGATCCCTGTCCACGAATATGAAACCTAGAGCCGTGAGCTTGCTTCTGCAAATTGCTGGGCAATCTTTAGTCATATGTTTAGGAGTTTCCTGGTCCATGCCGCAAAACCGGCACTATGCACAAGAAATTTTTTCTTTGTTGAACAAGTGCTTCCTGAGTTTGCAGCGCGACAAGGACACGTAATTTGTCTCGGGGGAGGTTGATAATATATCTAAACCTTTCAAAGTTGTCCTTGCTAGCAGTAACTTAGCGTGGCGCATATCGCAACCTCGCCATTTCCAGCGAATTTTGGAGTTCAGACGTGAATTGGTAAAGAGCAGTGTTAGTGAAGCTGCCTACTCTGTACACGTGCTGACCTCAATGTAGTTGTTTGATTTTTAGCTCCTTCGATCTTATACGCAATAGTTTTCTATAATATTTTTCTTCTTATATGGCGCCCGCAGGAGTGCTATTGTTCTGCCCTTTTTTATTGGATAATGCTGTATCCGCCTTGCCGTTAGACAAGCCTTATGCAGCCTGGCTGCCTCACGGGCAGACGTTGTCACAGAATTTCATAAAACTGTTTGACCTTCACCTTCAGTGCAAATCGTATGATCCTGTGATCTGATATTGCGGGTTCTTGAGGCATCTGTAGAGCTATGAAGGTGGCTTCGCAGCCCACATTCTCGATGCTTACATTGGTGTGCGTCGATAGAGGGGGGTGTTGTGGTCGTCCCGTCTTTAAGGTAAACCGATACAAGAACGAAGTCCTATCTTACCACTACACAAGAACAAGGTCAATTGCAACAAAGATCCAAAATCACCTTGATTTTCCTTGAATTGAGGCGCCTTACCTCTTCTTTGAATATATATGGCTCCTGGATCAACAGGATAGTCAGGTTATCCGATTCGAACTTCCCTGAGATGACAGCCAAGGCTGCCGTCGCGTGATGCAGGTTTTCCTTGGCAACTTTTATTCGGGTACTGAATATCAGAGGGTTGGTTCTATGAGCGACAGGTCTTCGTCGCCACTCTCGTCACCTGCTCCTTTTGCCTATCCAGGAGCTGCTGTAGGGAAAGTAGCACTCCTTCCCCCTCGCTAAGAGACTTGTTCCAATCTACCTGAACGATAGCGTCTGTAACAACTATGTTGATTCCGGAATGRGTCGGTTCTTTTGCGCCGACGCAGTTTCGGAGCTTCGCTTCCTAAAATAGACATTATCGAATGAGACAGAGGATCCATACCTCATGAAAATCTCATCCATGATACTATCCCAGTGCTAAAGTTTGGTAATACCTGAGATAGACATGTAGTAACAATAGCATATTAAAAGTGTCATGGTATTATGTTTTGTACGTTGGGGACACACATGGCAATGTAGTAAACTCGAATACTAGCTTTGTTTCATAAGCATTAGATATTGAAAAAAAATTTTAAACAATAAATATGTTGTTGTGTGTTATGGAGAAAATAACTTCAATTATTTAATTTGGTTTAAATTTCTCTAAAATCCTCACATWAAGTGAGGCATTTTCTTCCKGAAAAAAAATTGTGCGAAATGTTTTGTTTTCCATTTCATTAATTAATTTTTTAATCAGTTTGTAAAATCAGCTGACCTACTTACGTTAAACTTAACTCTGAAGCCGTTATTATACCCGCGTAAAGAAAGTGTATTGTATTCGAGTAGACTATTTAATTCGTTTTGAAAAAGTGTATATTGTATGTATATGTGGCTTGAATCCATGTAGAATATTACCTGGTAGTTTTTGTACAATGCAATGAAAATGTTAGAGTTCTGCGCGCTGACACAATTTTTTAAGCTATGACTGTCATTATTCTTATAAGGATTTTTTGTCTATGTATAGGATTATAATATAAAGAATTATATATTAATTACCGCTCCTAAATAATAACGGCAGCGCCAAATAACTGCCAAAAATTCCCCATGTCCATAGATTTTGTTGAAAAATTCAAAGAAGAATAAATTGCAATTTTTATAAAAAATATGTTATCGCGTGATTTTTAATGTTTGTGCATATGTGTAACATGATACAAGAATATAGAAATATTGTTTATACCGGTTGCCACATATGTTGAAACATAAAAACAAAATTTTTAATTTTAGTGTGTGTAAATGTAGTATTATTTTGAGGGAACTTGGCAAGATTGCTGTAGGCCATTGACTTAATCATTTAACAGACCTATTAGAGATGCGTTAAATTTTGAAGACCAAATATGTTATTTGGGAATGAAACATATCTGAAGTTTATGCGTCGAATCGTGTGTTCTTTGTTGGTGTCTGTGTCGCTTTTCGTTCGCTTATCGGTTTTTGCAATTGTCCTKTAAAATAAAAATATACAACTTTAGATATCAAGTGTTTGACTGCCAACTTAAATAAGTTATTCTATAAGTTAATTTGTGTGTTGCCGTGTTCATATATATTATTTTTAAGAGGTAAACAAAAGTATTATTTCGATATCCGGTCGATATATCGTTCTTTTTTCACCCCAGAAAAGTACAATACAAAAGTTTACGGCAAATGTCTACAAGCGTTTCGGAGCAGGTATACCTCGAATTAAATTCTGTTCAAAAATGTTTACTAATGTTAAAATATATAATTTTTGGTAAACATTTTTATATTCTAGATGAAAGCACCTGGAAATACTGGTAAAACACCTAAATTCGCAAAAACTTAGTGTCACTTTACATCTTGTGAACTAGCTTGTTTAATTATAAAATACTAAAATATTTTTTGTACATGTATATATATATAATTTTTAATTTTTGTCAAAAAGCAAAAAATGTAGAGGAACGAAATATTCCCTGGAGTCAGCAAGTAGATGAAGCTTCCTATGAAAATTTATCATCTACTGGTGATGAAAATGCATGTATGTTTTTTTTAAATATTATCTATACAAATAACTAATCTTGTATTCTATTATAAGATTCTCACCAGAGTTCAATGCAGTTTCAATATCCCCCTTTCAATATAAAGGAGAGTCAACATGTTTCCTGGAATAACCAAAAGCCTAGAAAACAAAACAGTTTTGGTAAGTTAATTTTTAAATAAATGTGATTTTTAATATGTTTCTTTTATATATTATTTTTAAACACAATTTCTATTTTACTTGCAATTTAGAATAATAATGAGAATATTAATAATAAAATTATATACACTGTTGGTAGAATTAATAGAGACCCATTGAGTAAATCAGAAGTCGCTGTGCAAAATGTTTTATTTAAAAAATGGCTTGTACTATTTTTTTAATGAAAACATTAATGATTAATAAACAATTTTGGATGCATAATTTCCAAATGAACAAGAGGTATAAAATTTAGCTCGTAAAACTAAACAAGGACAACACGTAACTAAACTTCTTTGCTAAAATGCTGGTATGTTAAGCCAAGAAAATCAAAATTCCCACCGATTTGTGACTACTGATTAAAATCTATGTTTACTGAAATACGTTTTATTATTAAAATAATTTGATACGATCGCTTTTATTCATTCTGCCACCTGTGTGCATAGCACACTTATTGCTTTTAAGATATTCATATTTAAAGGTCATAATATAAAGGCTTTAAGTGCAGGGAAATATAATATTATCCCCTCAGGGTATTAGAGGGGTTCTGCCGATTTTATATACATATATTCTACAACTGAAGGATAACTTTTACTTTTTAAAATATTTGCATAGAAAATCATAAAATTTAACATATGATCAGTGTATATTAAGTTTTTATACATTAAATATTTGCTATAGAAATTGGCAGACCAAAAATCTGTAAAGGATGCTGCAATAAACGTTTTTTCGATGATTTATAATGAGTTATTTTTCTATAATGATTTTTCATATATTGACACTACTAATTTCAGAAAATACCAGAAGGGTGGAAAAACTTTTCATCCTGTGAACCGTGTAAAAGTTATGCTAGAGCTATGTTACTATAATTAACGTACAAATATCTGTAATTACTTAATGCACATTTCAATTTATCAATATTTTACTTTTATTATATGTTCTTAAAGAAAAAAGTACGTTTTTCAAATTATTAAATATTCATAGTATTGTGTGTTTATTGAATTTCCAATGGAACGTGCTCAGTGCATATGCAAAAGTAATATAGTTCTCCCGGACAGGTGTCGATGGGAGACATCAGTAGGCCCTAATTAGTTAATGCTTWTGGTCGCTGTGAAAAATTTATTGGAAAAGAGCGTTAGCCCCTTCGGCTACGAAATGTCTGCGCATTTATAACGTTAAATACTGTGGTGGGGTTGTTGACGGTCTGTTAAGTTAAGGTGGTGAATAAAGATAAGGAGTAAAAGGAACTCTAGTGTCTTCATTACTGGGGAAATGGGAGATATTCGATGATAAGACTATCGAATTACGTCTCTGTCCTTTTCCTTGCTGTTGTTGTAACGGTTGTCTTATCCCGACTTAGGTGGTAAGATTCAGGTAGATTGTCATTAAAGTCATTAACGGTAGACCCAGGAAACGTGCTATTTCGACGACGTCGGACCGTGTTAAAAGAATGGGATTCGTTGGGCATGGAAAGGGGTGGTTAGAGTCATGTGAGGACTCGTTGCATGCTGCATGTTTCTATATGGAAAGTCGGGGTCCAATACAATATCCAAAACGTCATCGTCGTTTGCAAGGTATAGTACAGACTCCAAGTAAGTCATTCATTGAGAAGGAATGTTATTGCTGTCCCAATTCGATGTGTGTTAATAGTTGCGTCCGAAGTCTGATCGGTGAACTGTTAAATATTGTTAACGCAGTGAAGGAAGGACCTCTTGATGTTCCTAAGATGCTTTTCCGCATTAAGCAGGCGATCTCAAGAATGGTTTCTGTGAAAACATCTTAGCAGAAACTGCTTCGAGAAGAGTTTGTTATGTTTCCTAACCGAACAGCTCACAGAAGGCAGCTGGAATTATTCAGGATGCTAGCCCTTGGTGACCATATGTGATATAGGAGAGGGCAGAGTGGACCCTAAGTGGCAGTGCAATACCTCATTAAGTAAGGAGACAATAATAGTCCGGTCGTTCCCACGACAGTCGGTTCTACGAAAACCGGAACGGACCCGGATTTTTATCTGGCCAAGGACTGTCAACTCGGCAGAATTTCTGCCGTTACAACAACAACAACAACAATAATAGTCCGGTTTTTTTTGTTAGATCGCCGAAAAAACAGCTCTTGGTCGGATGAAATCCGAGTCAATTCCGGTACGTAGAATCGGCTGTCGGGAGGGAATCGAATAGTCCGGTGTTTTGACAGGTCTGTGTTTCACTACTTTCAGGCGAACATATAAGATAGTTTAAGACCGGCTGGTAGATTGCCTTGAATGTTTCGAACCAYATTTCTTTGTCTTTTTCCCTAATAGCTGCCGTCTTGCGACTTGAGTTATACCGATCGCATGAGACATGAAGGAGCACAGGCTATGGAATGTTACACCTAAAATGTTAGGATTATTGACATTCGGAATTTTAACGCCTTAGGATTGAGTGTATAACGCAATTCCGATAATTCAAAATACGAAGAAGACAAAAATTTAAAATGAATTACTAGATTTAATAAAAAAAATGGTTAATATGATTCCTTGATCCCAAAGTAGAAGACATCATTATCCGAATGTTAAGTTTTTGAATTTTAGTTGAGTAATTCAAAACCATAACTCTTAATCAGTAGAATTCTCTTTCTGAGCTTGGGTATAAAAGGGGAACTCGCCAACTTGCTTTTCACAAAGTAAATATACGGACACGGCAAAATATTTTTCATATGTCGGCATTTTAGTTTGTCGGTGTTTTTATTTGTCGGTATTCTGATTTAGATGCATTTTTGAATTTTGTCGGTGTTTTGATGGGTCGGCATTTTGAACTTCGTTTTTTTAAGTGTACACTACGGCAGCAAGCTGGAGCAATCACTTGATGGTTTGATCGTGTACAGCTATGGACAGAGATTTAGCGCACTTTCTTAATGTGAAATATGATACTTAATAATGCTTTATTTAAGGAAAGTAGAATCGTTATAATGTAAAAAAAAAAACTATTTATTACCTCACTCATAACTAAAGTAGTCCAAAATGTCTTAGTTTTCTATAATAAAAAATACAACGTTCTGTTCAGTTTACATTTTTAAGTCAAAATTGGCTTGGATAAGTATTTAACGCACTTTAAAAGATCAGTAAAAAAAATATTATTAACACGAGGCGTGAAATTTCTCTGATATTATATCTAACTTGTTTAATACTTAGTGGAATAACCGTTATTCGTTATCACCGCTTCACATCTGCGTGGAAAGCTCTCTATTAATCTTTGGCATCTGTCCAAAGGAATAAAGTTCCACGCTTCCTGTACTCCTGCCCAAAGTTCGTCGCAATTTTTAAATTTTCTTTGCCCAACTTTTTCTTTGACATCATTCCACAAGTTCTCGAACGGGTTTAGATCAGGACTTTGCGCTGGCCAATCGAGAAGTGGAATTTTTTCTTGCGCAAGCCAGTCTTTTTTTACCACATTTTCTGTATGCTTGGGATCGTTGTCGTGCATAAAGATCCAGTTTACAGGCATAATATCATAGGAATATGGGACCATTGTATTCCTCAGTATATTAAGGTATGCAAATTTATCCATATTCCCTTATATCTTTACTAATGGTCCAACCCCACGCCATGAAAACGACCCCCATACTTTTAAATTTCCTCCCCCATACTTTACGGTCTTTTTTGGTGTACCTTGGATTGACTTCTTGGTTTTTTCACGTGTACAAATGTTTTACCATCAGGACCAATCCGGTTTATTTTAGTTYCGTCCGTAAAAAGTCTCCTTTTCCAAAAATTTAAATCTTTTGATCTATGGCTATGAGCGAATGACAAACTCGCTGTAATATTTTTTTCGACTATAACGGTTTTTTTTCTGCTCACACGTCCATACAAATTATTTTCATTTAAACGTCTTCGTACTAGTCTACTTGACACGTTTAAGTCCAATTCTGCATTGACTTCGACCATAATCGCGCGTGAGGATTTGAAAGGATCACTACACTTTCAAAGAATTTACACTTTCTAAGAATTATTTTATCCTCGCGGAGTGTTGCTTTGCGAGGGGGAGCCTTACGAACTTTGTTTTGTTTTAACAAATTTGGATCACTCGTTAACATTTTTGATGGCATTGTACACCGTTTTTCTTGAACATTTTACTATTTGAGCAATTTTTACTTGATGCCAGAAGTCTCCACCAAAACTCGACCTTAGTTAGGTTTAACACAAAAGGAGCGGATCACAAGTTATGTGTCCCCATGCTGCCAACGCGAAGGACCTATACTATTTTTTTCTATAGACTAGACGTTAACGCTGCAGTCGACGACGTTAAAGGTACGCCTCTTTAATAGTCCTAAGACAGTAAGACTAGACATCTTTAGTCCTTCCGCCCGAGAAGGCGGAGCTCAGTTAGCGTTACCTACGATGCACCGCTGCTACATTCAAATCCAGTCCTATTGTCATGTCCCTTTGGATTGAACAAGGCCTTGACAGTAAAGCAGCTTACTCACACAGGTAGAGTGGTTACAGGAGTTCAGGTGTTGCATCCATTTCCTCTTTTGTGATCGTTTACCAATTGTTGGATCTCAAAATTGACATCTCTTATGCAATCTACGAAGGGATCGGCAAGGTGTAAGGTTTCGAGTTCGCTGTTAAAACAGCTGCTTCGGTTTGGAAATTGGGGCAATGGTCGGGGAAGTGAGCCGAAGCAGTTGTGATCACTTTGCGAAATTGACTTCTCAACTATAAGGTGCGTTGCAAAGTAAACAGGAGTTTTTAAATCCAACGCTACCCGGTGGCGCTATCTATATGTCAACTCGTGCGTTAGAATCTGCTATCTTGATCGATTGTCCAGTAAGAATTTCATGACATTTCATTGATTGGTAGTGAAGATATTGCGTTTTAAGTGTCAGTATGTTTGTGTTATCGGTGCGAAAATGAGCTACAAACAAAGAGCCAAAATTCTATTTTGTTTTAAAATTGGTAAAACTTTTACCGAGTGGTTTCAACGTTTACGAAGTGGTCGTAAGGACATAAATGATAATCAACATGTGGGCCAATCTAAATCCGTGATCACCGGAAACTCCATTGAAACTGTGCGTGAATTCATCAAAAATCAACCGAAATCATCATTGAAATTCATGGAAATGGAATTGAACATCTCCAAAACATCGACTTATAGCATATTGACCGTACATTTGGGCTTACGAAAGATGTGTGCACGTTTGTTTAGCACAAATTGACTGAATACCAAAAATTGCTCAGAATCCAACATTCGAAGGACGATTATTTCACCAAAACTTACATTTTAACCATTAACTACTCCCCGTATTCACCTGATATGGCACCGTGCGGCTTCTTCCTTTTCTAATGCATTTGCCCACTCGTTCGACATGCTTTTAGACCGAGCAAAAAGCTGTATTGAACCAGAAGGAGACTATTTTGAATAAAATAAATTTATTTTACCGAAAAAACTATTTGTTTTGTTATTATAAGTCCTGTTTACTATGCAACGCACCTTGTATTACGTCCTTATGAGTGAGTAGTACGGTGTAATATAATCCGCGGTAAAGTCGCGTAATACCAAATGGTACCACCACGAAGCAGCGCTCCCATGTCCGAGTGATATTCTCTTGATCGACATTTTATGTCGTATATTTTAATTATTTCGATCTTGACATTACCTGACCGGATAACTATACCCAGATATTTTAAGGTAGTATCTCTACTTTCTACGTTGATTTAGATAAGAGGATAAGCACTGTGTTGTGTAGTCATTATTTCGCCCGCGATCCGTACGTTTTACATTAAAACCCGCACAACTCGTGGACTCCTGACGCGGGTGTCTAGAACCAGCGATGCGGTTGTCGTTTGGCGACAGTATAGGGTTTTCCGAGACATACTTCTACTGCATGGGGCAACGTACGATACACGCTACTCTCGCGTAGTGCGCAGCCCGGAGCATGTTGGGAAACGACTTGCACAAAAGACTGCGAGGAACTAAGAGTTGCAACGTGGTGAAGATTGGACGAGGGGATAGATCCGGGTGTTGATGACAGACTGAACCTACTTGTATAACTTATCGAGTCGAACTTGTTAGGTAGCCGAAATTTAGTTGTTTTAACGGGTACCTAATCCCCGTTAGGATGGTAAGGATGTGAAAGGTTAGCAGCGCATGCAAAGAGGTGGCTAGTGTCATGAGGGGATTCATTGCACGCTGGACATATGTTTGATGTGTTAGGTTCTATTCTCGTTTCTCGCGGCAACTCGGGCTCGTTGTCTGCAATGGGTGAAGGTGAGAACTCCCACAACAGCCGGTTCTACGTTATCGGAATTGACCTGGATTYTAACCAGCCTATTGCTGATATTTCGGAGATCTAGTTTGCTTTATTCTGACATCTCTGTATCTCTTTCACCTGTATCTTGCTGCAACCACGTGTCCATACTAGGGTTACGTAGTTGATAACCATCCTGCAAACACCGTTTCTTTGTCCTTTCCTCAGATGCTGCCGTCTAATGACTTGAGGATTTTGTTAAGGTTTTGTACTTTGGAAATAATTGCGGTCGTCGTTCACTGTCGGGAACTTAACGTTATTGTGTACTTCATCGTCACTACAGTAATAAAGAAGAAAGTCCAGCAGATAGGCGTTGACTTTAGAACACATATCATATATTACAATGGCCGACGACAATACGGTAAAATCGAGATAATGGAAATTCCCTCTGGTGCAGAAGAGAGTTTCGAGCTAAATACTAGCGAGTAGAGGAAACTACCTTCTGAACCCCCAGTTTCATACTTCTTAATATACTTGTAGTATTGGGTCCACCTCTTCAACCAGTTCTAGGTGGGATAAAGCTGGATAATTTACGTCGAATTATGCTTTGATTCCTCATCTTTATGGCTAAATGTATATCTTTTGAAATACATATAAAAAACAGAAGATTCACTGAACATAAATGATCAGGGTGGCGAGATGAGTGGAAATCCGGGTGTATATATGCTACTTTAGTAAAAATTCAAATATCGTAATGAAAATTGGTAAACTTGTTCCGTGGTCGAATAGGGAGGAGGTAAGTAGTAAGTAGTAGTAAGAGGAGACAACTGTGGTTTGAAAATTTTGAAAAAATGGGAATCGCTCCGCCCTCTAAGAAATTTAATCTACGTATCCTCGATGCTGTTATAACCAAATTCGCTCAGGATCAACTCCTTCCCTCCCTCCATTAACGACCTAATCTTCACTTGTTATTCATGATGTCTTATTATTAATGTTTTTAAGACTATTTGTTTTAAACTTGGAAAAAAAATTTTATTTTTACGACTTTCAGCTTCAAACTTTATTTATTATTATTTTTGTCACTACATTATATACATTTTTTTCTTTAAATTTTATTTAATTTAATTTTTCAAGTTGTTCTATTTGAGGCGAGTCTGATCCTCTGTAATGTGGTGGATAGAATCTATGTTTTCAAAACCCTTCTACTAGCTTCACTTGTAAGTTCGTATCTTTTTTGACTCGAGAAATTACCCTAAACCTATGCCTCTAAAAACAATGTAAAAATACAGTCCAGGATAGGTGTTTTTTTGTGATAGCGAAAGATATGTACACATCTACAGTTGTCCACAAAAAAGGTGTACAACATTAAAAACGAATTTTAAACTGTTATTATTCACTAACTATGTATTAATATTTCTATAGTCCATTTTTTTAAAATAGAACTCATTTCATTGTAGCGGAGACATAACATTCGCTTTATTAAAACAAAACGCGTATTTAAAGAGTAGAGTTATTTTATCTTAATTTCTTTTACCACTTCACACAATAGTTAGTTAGTATACATATGTATACTATATAAAAAAATTGTCGCGCGTTATCGCTGAAGGTTCGAAAAAGCTATCGAAAAACGGAACGGTGTTTATTGTTTTTGTTTTTTGGAAAGAAGTATAGAACGCATTAACGGGCTGTACCAATGTGACACTTTCAAAAAAAAAAAAAAAAAAAAAAAATTGTCGTGTTTGCTTTTTAGAGAGCTTATATTTCCATAAATATCTTGTGAAATCGGGAAGTTCGTATCTTGAATAGTTTTTGGATGGCAGCGTTTAAAAAGCGACCGGGGGTGCAAACATATATAATTGAAACTTTAAACGCGTTTTTCTCGAAACGACATTTTTCGAAATTGCGTCATAACTCAACGAGAAATTGACCGATCGACTTCAAATTAAAAGTGAGCATTTTTGAATATATTTACTATACAATGACCTACGATCTTTTTGATTGGTTGAGAATTGTCATTTTGGCATTAAAAAATTACACTATTTTTCTATAAAAACGATTTTTTTTTTTCAAAATTACGCCCCTTAAATTGGCTTGTTCACGAAGCCAATTCGGTGTATCAGTTTTTTAATTTTTTTGTTCTTGGATGTGGGGTGTTATAATGTGTGGTGTTATCCTGAGTGGTGTATCTGTGTATGGTGGGAGTGTGGTGAGTATTGTTATGGATCGCCAATTTTTGCGGGTAGAGTGGGGATAAATGTACTGATGCTTAGCTCATTTAACAATTCTGGAGCCCATAGGCGAATATTTTCCCTAGTACTACACGTACATGCATATTTGCGATAAACGTTGAATATATTTTGGCGCGCAGCTGGTAAAGTAGCCGAGAGTGCGCAGAATACATGTTTACAGTAGAAATATTTGGTGATGGAGTTCTAATATTTACCCGTGTGTGTAAACAATATTTTTTCGTTTAAAACGTATTTCATATGCGTGTTAATGTTCGTGTAGCAATTTTGTTTTGCTTGCTTCGATTAATGTTCACAATTTTTCATAATTTATTTGAAGCTTTTTACAGTTGATTCCCATAAACCCTTCATTTGAGGAGCGCTTAAAAAGACGCGATAAGTGCGTCCTTTGCCTTTTTGTAAGTCTATRTGCCGCTATATCACATGTTTATTTTTATGTTATTCTATAAGTTTGAAAATTTAGGAAAACGTGACAGACATGTAGTAAAAATACCATATATGGTACAAATACAGTATGGGTCACCAAATACTAGTAAAATACCATATAAGCAATGTAGTTGCTGGTAACAATACTATGACGTTTCATTGTGGTATTTCAGTAAACGTTACTAAAAAAAGGTGCTAAAAGCTTTTACAAAAGCTCTTCGAAATATTCCGTCAAAATGACTTAAAAAATTAATGAATATGAAATGGATGCCTTATTTGTCAGGTTTTTAGGGAGTCTTAACCAAATCGTTTTTTGGCGATGAAAATATATTAATTTTATATTATTTTAAATAATAGTACTTATTTTTTCCATAACCCACAACTACGTATTTATTGTTTACATAATTTTTGAAATATTTAATGCATATTAAGCAAAGCTAGTATTTAAGTTTACTATATTGCCATGTGTGTCATCAACGAAATAAACAAAATACCATGATACCCTTACTATTGTATTGTTACTACATGTCTGTCACGGGTATTAGGAGATAAATGTTTATTCTTCTGAAACAATTATTTCTTGCATGGAGCGATATATATGTGGGAACAGGTGAAGATGATGCGTTATGCTTGACGTCCAATAGCAGAAGGATTTATTTCTTATTCGTTATAACTTAAGAACTAGTAAGAATATAATAATAAAAGGAATGAAGGATTAAAAACATATGATAGCGTTGCCTTTAGGAGTTAGGTAGAGTTGTATTTTAGGAGTGCTGCGCCGAAGATTAAATTAACGCCGTARTGATCATTCGAGGTTGCCACAATACTCCCCTCCTAGACACTCTGCGTAGTGGCGATGAAAGCAGGTTTTAAACTATCTAATGAAACTTTAATAACGCTGTTGTTTACTTCCACTAAAAAATATTTCGGAAATCGTTGAATAATTTTCCTCCTTTGTATGGAGGCGATAGCGTAGGTTGCACTAGATCATCTCGAATGAAAACTTGTTGGTAGGCTTTTAACCCGGAGTGGACGAATACTTTTTGTTTGGCGTGCCAAGCGGTGTCAACTGGTCGCAGGTCTCGCATACATGAACGTAATTGTTTGACCATATCAGCTTCGCTGTATGTTGGTTTGCTATCG
Source organism: Bactrocera latifrons (assembly GCF_001853355.1). Taxonomy (NCBI): domain Eukaryota; kingdom Metazoa; phylum Arthropoda; class Insecta; order Diptera; family Tephritidae; genus Bactrocera; species Bactrocera latifrons. The sequence continues at coordinate 150,601 of NW_017536982.1, read as the reverse complement.
ATRAAAAATTCTGAAGGTAGTCGCAGGTTCTCGCCATAAACTAGATCGGCTGGTGCTGCATCCAAGTCGTTTTTGTACGTGGATCGCAAGCCCAACAAAATAAGTGGTAAATATGAAGTCCACTGACTAGTGTTATGGCATAGAAGTGCTGCTTTTAAAGTACGATGCCATCTTTCGACGAGACCATTTGCTTGGGGATGGTAAGGCGTGGTTCGAAAATGACGTGTACCCAATAGCTGCAGTAATTGCTGAAAGGCGCTTTCGAATTGACGTCCTAAGTCTGATGTGATGGTTACAGGTACACCAAGCCGTGAAATCCAGCCATTTAGTAGTGCTTTGGCGACAGTTGGAGCTGTTATATCTGGTATAGGTAGCGCTTCTGGCCAGTGTGTGAAGCTATCCAAGATAGTAAGACAATAGCGGTTTCCTTCGGATGGTGGAAATGGTCCGACTAGGTCGATATGGATGTGCGCGAAACGAAGTGTTGGACATTTTTGACGCTGAAACAAACTTCGGTTGTGTCGTGTAGTTTTATTCCGCTGACACTGCAAACAGCAGCGAGCAAAATTTCTGCTATCTCGCTGGACACCAGGTCAAACAAATCGCTCAGTCACCAATCGTGCAGTCCCTTTAATACCTGGGTGTGAAAGATAGTGAGTTGACCGTAAAAACGTTTCTCTAAAGTTCTTGGTTATGAACGGACGAACACGGCCAGTTGAAGTGTCGCTGCATAAGCTTCTGGAACTAAAAGGAAGAGCGAAATTTTGTAGGTTAAGAGAGTGTTTTATATTACCATTTAAAAGATTTCGAAGYTCTTCGTCTTTGGACTGGTCCTCAGCCAAGTTATGATAGTTTAAAGTTTCTGTGGAAACTGAGTTTATTCGTGACAGCAGGTCTGCTGTTACATTATCTTCGCCGCTTACATGACGAATGTCGGTGGTGATCTGAGCTATGAAGTCGAGTTGACGTATTTGCCGATTAGAAGCTCGATCTAACTTTTGTTGAWATGCGTATATACATATATATTAGCGGCTTATGTTCTGTGTAAATATGGCAACGGCGAGCTTCGACCATGTGTTGAAAATGTCGTAATGCTAGGTATGCGGCAGTCAGCTCCCTGTCGTAAGTGCTGTATCTTTTCTCAGCACTAGTAAATCTGCGCGAGAAAAATCCTAATGGTTGTAGACAGTGTTTAAAAAACTGCGATAAGTTTTTTTTTCGCTTTTGCGTTTGCTTATGCTTTAGAAAAAGCAGCAGTGGCAAGCAAAGCAAAAGCAGAAAACAATTATTAGGAAAATGCGCAGCACTTTTGGCAGTCATTGGTTTGCAGTTTTTCACATTGCTTTGCTTGTGTTTGATCAGCTGCACAAACCAAAGCAAAAGCGTTATATTTGCTTCGCAAGTCGTCAGCAGTCGCAGTCGCGAAACAGTTTTTTCGATCATTTTACAACTGTTAAGCACTTCGACAGTTTTTAGTTTCGCGTACTTTTTTGGCAGCTATAAGTGATGTGTTGTTCATGGTGATTGAAAAACTATATGTATTTGTTTTACATATATGTGACCTGGTCTACGAAAACGGAGCTAACGTGCGAAAACTAGTTTTCTGGGAAACAGCTGTTAAAAATCTCATCTTCCATCCGAATCAACTAAAAAGTGAAAATTGATTTTTTGGATTTTTTGACACCTAAGCCCCCTTTCCGTAGACCAGGTCACATATGTATTTTATTTATTTGAATTCAGTGTATTTACATTTTATATACAACGCAATATATGTAGGATATATGTAGGTATAAACATTTAAAAATAAAAAAATTAAATTTGTTCGTCATCTACGTCTTGGAAAAGTGGCAAACTGTCTATAGCAGCTTCCAGAAAGTTTGGATTTAGCTWTACTAGCAATATGTTTTCCAGTGTTTCCTCACTTAATCGATTCCTATAGTCTGTTAGTACTAGTTTAAGGGTGGAAAATGCGCGTTCAATCGTCACCTGTTTTGGGGAGAAAAGCAAAATTTTATTSAATTTAGTAAAACTTATTTCATTTACTTATTAATTTATTTGGTTCATTCAATAAAAAAATTAAATTCATGATAAATTAAATATGTACTAGAGTATGAAAAAAAATCATTTGTTCAGTTTTACGTTACAATAAAAATTATGTTACGTTTATATGTAAGTACATACATGAGTGGGTGGTATTGCAAAGCACACATTGCTTAACGAGTACAAGTCGGGATCAGTGAACTGCTTTTAGTTCCAAAATGATAGAATATTTGTGTCACTTCTTAAAAATGGAAGCTGCAGATTGTCAATTTTTGTATAGACATCGGATGCATTATTTACGTTCGCTTCAATTCCTTGCGATAAATATTCGGTTAATAATTTCTCTTCAATATCACAAAATTGGTTGCCGGATTGATGCACACTTGAATTTGGACTCAAACACGTGATGTTACCAGGGCTAATTTCATTAATTCTATCCCATACTYTTTTTAAATATTGTCTTGCTTCGATTTTTTGTTTTACCGTTAAGGTGTGATGGAACCGAGGATCTAAATACAAGCAAGCATTAAACTGTGTGTGTGCATTAACGTGTTTGTTCTTTTTTCGAAGGACTGCAAAATCATATCGCCGATTGTTTTAACTAGTGGGTGATTCGTATCTTTAATAATATTTTCCGTGCATATTTTGCACTTGAGCCATGCTGCATAGAAGTTGCCGTAATGTAATTGTTCTTCTTGACATATTTTTATGCTTTTTTGTAATGGATTAAATACAAGACAATAGCTTTCAATGAATTCCCAAAGGGAACTATCTAACTCGAAATTTTCATCTTCGGTCTTATATTTAACGGATTCGATTTCTTTTAGAACGTCTTTTGCTGCCTTCAAATTTTCCACAATTAACAAAGGTCGATCCCCATCTTGTAGGGCAATCTACTTGAGGCATCTTTAATTGCTTTAATTCAAATATAGCTCGATATCCATTTGTTGTTATAGCTGAGGATTTTGTTACGTCGAGCGCACAAAGCTGTGCAGTATGTGCAGCGCTACGGCATACTTGAATATCGCCCAATAGCATATCTGTCATTTCCTCAACAAGTTCGATTTGTTAAAGATACTCGTCATTCGCGCAATCTGCTTCATTTTCTTCCAATTCTTCTTGTGAAACAAAAGATAATATTTTAGTTGCTTTAACCATATTTGCGCCATTATCCGATGTAACTGACACTATTTGTATTAAAGTAATGCCGTATTTTTTTATGGCTTTTATAATTTCCATGGCTAGGTTTTTGCTAGTACTCGATCTAGCACCCTTCAATTCTACCATTCTTAGAACGCGTGATTTTATCAGCCCATTTGTTATAAATTGCGCACTAATACCAAAAATGTCTCGGCATAACCGCGTAGCACTGTCTATTTTTAACGATAACAGTCTATTTTTCACTTCTGCTATTATGTCGTTTCGACTATTGTTAGCAACGATCAGTAAATTCTTCTTGGAGTTTGCAGCATTCAAACATATTTGTTTTCCGTCTGCAGCAAAAAGTCCTTCGCAAATAGGATTCAAAATATTTTTCATATTCACCGAATTTAGCACATTAAACGGAATAGAATCTTCGGTGACTAGACCAATATATGATCTCAGKAGCTGCTTTTTATTAATCTCAATTGTTACTTTTTTTTCACTATTACTTTTGATAAAGAAGTTATCGAAGAAGTTTCCGATACTTCTGTATTATTCAATGA
>NW_017536982.1:137364-145364 GCF_001853355.1 Bactrocera latifrons | reverse complement strand
AGTCCTCTGTGCAATAATCAGACGACATATTGTGTGGTCCAGTAAGGATTGTAAAGTTGCACAGACAAGCGTATTAGTTGCCTTGATGTGTTCTTTGGAAGGATAACATTTCTTTTTTTCTTCCTGTATTACTTTATAGGAAGGAAATTTATCCCGAGCAGCCAATCTTATTATATTGTACTGATTCCTTGTCAACTTGGCATCTACCACCACAGCCAAAGCATCTTCACCKGACAAACAAGTACTTTCGTAATGGCCTGATGAAGTTTTTGAACACATATTTGCGCTATCATAATTCTGAGATAAGCTTTTCATCAAAAGTTTTGATGCCTTCACTTTACCCGATTCCCTTAATTTCATTTGAGTAGCATAACTCAGGACATCAACTGGCGTAGATTCCYTCAAATCTTTTGTTTTCATTCGTTTGGTACGCTCTGAGCTTTCTTCAAAAGATCTCTCAGGCCGACCACCTTTTTGGCTTGAATTTTTTATAAAACAAATTGAGCAATCTAGCCATGTTTTATTAATTTCATTAAAAACGTCTATTTTTTGGTACGATTTGTTCCAACGAAGTTTAAATTCAGACTTCAGGCGGTTCAATGTTTTCATTCAATTCAATTCTTCTTTAGTCACTTGCTGAAATTTTGTTTGTTTTTCCAATTCATTTTTTAAAAAAATAAACTTTTCATCAGTTGTGATTTTTTCACAACAAAATATTATTTGAATGAGCTCCCTACGATTGACAAAAATTGTTTTTGAACTAACACCTGAAATGAAAAGTTAAATCAACCACTAAAAGATTATAAAATTAAGATAATATGGCAACACTGGATTCTATTTGACGATTTACAACTAAAATAATAAAGATCAATGCAATGACAAATAAATAATCAAAACAAAGTAAAAAAAGCTTCGAACTAAACTACAACAAAAGGTAGTACATAGGCACATACATAAATGCGAGCAAATGCCAAAACGCAAAAAATCCGCACAATTTTTTTTCCAATTAAGTACATAAATATACATATTACAGGATAATTAAAAAAATTCCGGCCGATCATGCCTACCTCACTAACTTTTCCAATTTTTAAAACATAAACTGTAGGAAAATAAACTTATTAAGGTAGGTTTCCGAAAAAAACGACCAAAATGTGAAAATCACAATTACGCACAAAGTGAATATAAGTGAATCTTTATAAATACCCGATGTTGATGGTCCCATAATTAAAGGTGCCGAATTATAGTCAGCGACTGGAAAATATATATTCAAACTGTGAATAGAAAATTCACAAAAATCAAACTGCACTTATTGCGAAAATAAGCTCTGTGTTTGTAAAGCTCTAAAAAGAGAGGTGGTGAAAATGACATTGAAAAACCGTTGGTTCTTTGTTGCTAGTATATTCATAAATCCAAAGCAATAAACGAAAAGTGCTACCGGCTATTTTGAAAAAATTAGTTTTTGCCAAAATAATTTAAAACTGTCGAAGTGCTTAACAGTTTTAAAATTATCGAAAAAACTGTTTAGCGACTGCGACTGCTGACGACTTGTAAAGCAAATATAACGGTTTTGCTTTGGTTTGTGCAGCTGATCAAACACAAGCAAAGCAATGTGAAAAACGGCAAACCAATGACTGTCAGAAGTGCTGCGCATTTTTCTAATAATTGTTTTCTGCTTTTGCTTTGCTTGCGACTGCTGATTTTCTAAAGCATAARCAAAAGCAAATTTGAAACAGTTAAAAGAAGTCGAAGCAGTAAAAAGCAAAAATTCTACGACTTATGCTACTTCGATTGCAGCAATTTAAACACGAATTGATTTAATACTGCGCCAGCCGCGAAATCTGATGCATCTACCCATAAAGACAGTTCCGCGTTGTGCGATGGGTGAGCGAGTAATGCACAATTGACCAGCTGTTCCCTACATGYAGCAAATTCCACAAAAATTCCCGTCCTAAATTTAGATTAAGTTTCAGAATCGCCTCACCGAATACAGAGATCGGCGATCCATTTGCGGCAAAGAATTTTATACCGTTATTAGAAGCTCGGGCTGTGTTGTTGCATCTATTAAAAAATTTAATTTTGCTGACGTATCGTATATGCGTAAACGGTATGTCTTGAAGGTTTTAGATTGTTTGCCTAACTCGAAAACCGTAGCAGCCGAGCGGCCTTATAAAGTTTTTTTTAATAAAACAAAATTGCACGGCTCTCGGCATTTCGTTACTTTCGCACCGAATTTGCTAGGGTACCAGMAAATCGGTTTGTCCGATTTACTTAAATACGCATATGATGTTCACGTGACTTATATCGAGACCGCGAACGAAAATTTGATCCTTTGTTATTGAAAAGCTTATGAACCATATCTTTAAGAACACGTTGCAGCCGCGGCTGTTGACTGTCCGAAAAATGCTCAATGATCTTGTCCTGAATGTATTTGTATTTAAAATTTGTCGGCGCAGCGTCTATGATGTAGCGAAGCTCTATTAGCTTGTTAGGCGGTACACATGCAAGAACGATGTCGAATTTCCTATTATCGTTGGAAATTGAAGAAGCGCTAAACCAAAAGTCCAGAGAATAAAAATAAGCTTCGATGTTGTCCTCGGTCATTGTTGGTAGTGGTAGACGTGGAGTTGAATTTGGAAAATCCTCAATATTGACGTCAGAGTACCGGTTGCCAGAAACCACATGGCTATCGTTTAACGCCATTCCTATGAAATTAATATGTTCAATTTACCTTCGGGGTCACCCGATGTAGGAAAAGGTGAAGATGATGCGTTATGCTTGACGTCCAATAGCAGAAGGATTTATTTCTTATTCGTTATAACTTAAGAACTAGTAAGAATATTATAATAAAAGGAATGAAGGATTTAAAACATATGATAGCGTTGCCTTTAGGAGTTAGGTAGAGTTGTATTTTAGGAGTGCTGCGCCGAAGATCAAATTAACGCTGTAATGATCATTCGAGGTTGCTACATATATATAGTACATGTGTTTTAAATGCATATGTTGGTTTTTATAAACAGGCTACAACCATTTCGGAATCGGAGCAGGGAGATATATTATTTCTTGTCATATTGAAATACATATGTATGCACTGTGGATACTAATTTCGTAAACTTAATGTTTTTAGAGCAGCCACTTTTGCTTTTGCTACTAGTAATTAGCTTGTGTCCATGCGAATTGTTTCACTTCTAAGTCCCATAAATATTGCATCAGGAATCGAAATTGGCGGAATCCATCCTGCGATGTCGAAAAGTTACATATTTTTATACTATTGCAACCAATTGTTACTTATTATAGTTTTTGTTCACCTAACGTTTGTACGTATTACCTCAAAATAATTCAGACAGATATAGGGTTATATATTAGGGCGGGTCGAATTTTTTTCGCATAAAACGGCTAACAAAAGCGAAAACTACAGAAAAATATAAGAAAGTTTTGCCAAGAAACCATGGGTCTAAAATTAATTCCCAGTTCGCGCAGAGCGACTTTAGATTTTGAGGTCATTCTTATTAAATTGCACTCAGAAACCTATAGTTTTAAAAATAACAGCATGCCATGCAATTAATGCAATAATAACCGGCTTTTATAACTTATTAGTTTTTTCACGTGGCTGAGCAAAAAAACACCAAAAAAAAGTAATCGTACGGTACTCGTACCACACAAGTGGTCTGCGTTGAATAAACAATAGTGTGTTCTAAATAATTTTTTTGCAAGTTTTAAATAGTTTTCGATTAAAAAATTACAATGGCAACGTCTGCAATGTCAGTTGATTCCACCAATTTAGAAATTGATACAATTTCAATGAACTCCGGGTCTTGCAATCGTACGGTAATCTTAACACACAAGAGGCAAAAAAAAAAAAWTTGGAATAAACTAAATATTCCGTTAATCCATGAAAGAACTGCMTCGAAAAAACTGAAAACAGTGCTAAATAAATATAATAAAATAAAATATAAAAAGAGACCAAGTCTTCAACGTTTCTGGAAATAATTGATTAAGTGTTTTATATTGGAAAATGTTAGTGCGCAAAAACACTGCCTTGCTACGATACATCTCATTTCGCTATGGTGTGCGATAGGTTTGGAATCGGTAATAGGGTTGCTTCTTTTTTGGCCACATCGCTTTTCAAAGATATTGACTTTAAAGATGAAATGGGGAACCAATAATTATTTACAAATCTAAAGTTTCACGTGAAAGAAAGAAATGTAGGGATTCTCTTCGAAGAAAGCAACGCAATGACTGTGATCTGGTAGCATTCTCGTGCCTCGTGATTTTTTGATGGCAGAAAAAACAACTCTCTGACGAGCGAAGAACAAAATGGAAAATATCATCCGAGAATGGTAAAAGAATCACATTTAGTGGTTCTTAAAGAGACTGAGAGGATATTGTTGGGTTACGTAAAAGTCGACTCCGAGAACACTAAAACAAAACAGAGGCAATTGTGCGAGTTCCTTATAGAAAAAAATATTTCCCTTGAGATACTGATTGGAATTTGCTGTGATGGAGAAGCGACAAGCACAAGTTTTGAAAATGGAAATTTAAGGAGATTCGAAGTCATGTTGAATAGACCATTGGTTTGTTTGTTTATTACACTTAAATGAACTTCCGCTTCGTCACTTGTTCTCCGCATTGGAAAACTCCCATACAAGCGGGTAGTGGGATAATAACAAAGCAAATCGAAACATGCGAACAAACAAACAATTGTTTTAAAGAGCCTAATATGTATATTTTGATATGAGCTAACTAAATAAAGTCTTTCTGTAGGCTGTACCCGAGTTTGAGGCCATTTTGTTGGAAGATATGCCTCCATCCATTCATGAAAAAACGCTCTCGACTGACGTTCAGTACTTGTATCGAATGGCAAATGTAGTTTATGATGGTTTCTGCCCCAAAAATTGAGCCAGTATGAAACCGGGACAAATTGTGCACTATCGATGGCTTACAAAGCCAAGCAGACTCTTACGTTTATACGTGACAACTAGTTCACCATCAGCAAATTTAAAAACGTTGGTAACTTACATAATGAAAGTTTACATACCAACATTAAGTTCTACAACTCAGTTGTATACGGCAGTCTCTTGTTTTTTCAATTTATGTCCACACGACATTTACCACCAACGCTGCGAGAAATTGTTAACACTGTAATCCAAAATAATTCCTACTTCGCTCATCCTGAAAATATCTTACTGGCAATGCTTTATGATAAGAGAAAGGATGTTCGCGAAAGAGCCATAAAAAAATTATAACATTATCGTGACAAAAAGCATTTTGAATGCGCAGATTTATTGGTTTGATATTCGAAACAGAATTTGTATCGGTTTTGGGTGTCACGGAAACCAATTTTATAAATAAATAATTGATTAAAGCGAAATTTCTAGGGTTTATAGTTATGTATTTAAACATCATCCGCACATTTTTTTGATACGAAATCTTTTACATTTTGCCTTTGGAAAGCAATTGTCAGATGCTTCCCGCATGTGCATATGCCAGAGCGGGTATAATGCAGGTCGAGATTTCTATCGGAAACAAAAAATTCAAAGAGATTCATATTATTTAATAACTAATGTTCAAATTAAACTATGAAAAAAGTGTAAAATTATAAAAAAAATTTAAAATTAAAAAAATTATATTATTCTGAAAAAATTTAACTTTACATATACGCTCAAATTAAATGTTTTTTAGTTTAAATAGAAGATAATTTAATGCCAAAGATAATAAACTTTACCCCAATTCCATATGACTTTCATTTTTATTTTCTATCCTGCCTGCCAAATAAGAAAAAAAAAAATGAAAAAAACGAAACAAATGCGTCTTTATTAATTCAATAAATTTTATCTTTTAAAATCTTTCTTTAATTCGGAACTCATTAAAAACTTTAATAGGATTGCTTCCAAATGTATTCATTTGCAAGTTTTGTCACATTGGTAAACAGCTGATTCGAATATTGGTTTGCGTATGTTCAAAAAGACAAAAAGATTCTGTGACACCATTAAAAATCAGAATTGGTTTGCAATTCTGACAGCTGAGCAATTCTGTCTTGGATTCCACAACATCCCTGAGTGTTTTGTCTGAGCCTCCATTCTCAGCAAACATTCCATACGAACACTTGTTGCAGTTTGTTGAGTCTGATGATCCGCCGCTTCCTGACCCAGGGATTCCATTCCGGATCGCTTCTTATGAAAGTATAGGTTTTTGAGTATAATTTAATAAGTATGACCTCGAAATCTAAAGTCGCTCTGCGCGAACTGGGAATTAATTTTTGACCCATGGTTTCTTGGCAAAACTTTCTTAGAATTTTCTGTAGTTTTCGTTTTTGCTAGCCGCTTTGTTTTTTTTCCACCCATACAAATCGACCCGGCCTATTATATATACACACCTGCTCAAAATAATATTTACACGATAAAACTTAGTACTCTCAACAGTTTAAAAAACTTTTTATGGGCTGCATGCGACAAGTTATGCTGTAAGTTTAATTAAGATAATATGGCATCGCCCTTTCTAAGAGAATGAAGCATATGATCCCCCGAATTAATGCGTGTGTCAGTTTTGCGTGAATTCTCAGAAAAAAAAAATTGCTCAATATAATAGTTAAAGAGCTAAGTGAACTTTGTGAAAACAAAATTAATTTTATCCAGCTTTTCAAGTTTTTTTTTATCTGAATTGGTAAGTTTTCTTTCATTAAAGCTCAAAATGCTGCAGATAAATTATATTATTTTTTAATCAGATGGGTCGGAAGTCACATTGCACTGTTGAAGAAGCCCGGCTGGTTTCAAACCTCAGAAAGTAAGGAAATCGCTTCGGGAAATTGGGAAATTAATGGAAAGGTCTCATAATTTTGTTAAAAATGCTTTAGAGCGAAAGTCTAGTAGGGAGACTCGTGGAAGGCCACAAAAAAACGAGTACAGTAATTGATCGCCACATTGTAACTCTTTGTAAAAAGGACCCATTCAAGTCGTCGAAGGTGATAGCAGCAGAAATTGGAAATGTAGCAAGTGCCCAAACAGTTCGCAGGCGTTTGCAAAGGGCCAAGCTAGTTCCATTAATGCGAAGGGAGAAACATCTTATGGAGCGATGAAACGAAAGTAAATTTGTTTGGAAACGATTGTGAGAGAAATGTGCGTCGTCCAAAAGGAAAGGAGTTTCACGTTCGATTCACAAAAAAAACTGTAAAGCATGGAGGAGGTGGAAAGGTCATGGTGTGGGGATGTTTTTTTTGGTATGGAGTAGGTCTATATACCTTACAACTAACAAAATGACAGYGTCGGAGTACAAGGAAATACTTGAAAATATGATAATACGCTATGCTGAAGAAAACTTACCATTACGTTGGTATATCAGCAAGATAATGACCCAAAACATACCTCCAAACTGGTTAAAAAATATTTTTAAGATAGTAATGTTAACGTTTGGAAGTGGCCAAAACCTATGGGGAGAACTAAAAAAATTTGGCGAGTCAATTTTTCTCTAACAAAGACCAGTTATGGGAGTGCATACAAAAAACTTGGAATGAGATACCTAAAGAAACCTGTCATTCTTTAATCAGTAGTATGCCCAAACGAATAAATAAAGTAATCCAGAATAATGTTGGTATAATAAAGGCTATTAACAGAGTAATGTTAAATATACATACAACAAAACTGTTTYATCATAATTTGTTTTTCCAAAATAATTGTCTTATTAAAAGTGTACCTATTTTGTTGAGCAAGTTTATTTTAGCTATGAATTGCTTTTGGATCTACATTTGTTTGTTTTGCTTTTTTTTAAATGAAGTTTATTTAAATAAGCTTGTAAATATTTGAAAAATAGAAGTACGTTTGCGTTTTTCTCAAAAATTTAAATACAACTTTTTATTCATGAGCTTTACTTGAAAATATATTGTGTAACTATTGTTTTGAGCAGGTGTGTATATAAATGGTCAGGATGACGAGAAAAGTTGAAATCCGGTTGACTGTCTGTCCGTCCCACACTGGTCGATTTCATAGGCCAAAAATAAAAAAAAAAAA
>NW_017536982.1:127193-136799 GCF_001853355.1 Bactrocera latifrons | reverse complement strand
GTTTTATTTTCATTTTAACATTTTCTCACTTTTATCAAAGGTTTGTTTTATACATACTTTTATTAAAGCACATCATATCGGTGTAAACTTTCACGCCTATATGTTTTTGAATTTTGGTGTTAAGAAAATGTGTGTATCACTTCCGAAGCAAATTTAATAAAGCATCAGTATCTACTTATTAAAAGCTTCGTTAACAAAAACTTGATATTAACTTTTTACCCTGCTATGATAACATTTTAATGGAAAAACTGTTATCCTGAGCAAATAAAGATCTCCGAATCTGATGTTGAAGTTGAGATAAAATAAATTATTTGACCACACAGCGAAACGAATGGAATTATTGAACGCAATGAGTTCTCCAACTACCTATTATTAATAGGAAAATGTGGTTTTGATGGTAGTTCTGGGCAGAGCGGAGATATGCAGAATTTTGAAAATAATAATGTGGAAGACAATAATTTATTTATCTCGACATATGCCCCTCTACAACTGATAATAAAATCGCAAAATGATGAGCAGAAAAAAATTTGGAATAACTCCAGACCTTCTATTCAAATTTAAAAGAAATCAGTTCAATCATTACTAAATGCACTAGATTTGCGCTAGATCCTGCAAGGAATTTAATTTTAAAATATTCCTGGTATTATCTTCCTTCGTCAGTCCATAAATTTTTAATTCACGCTCCCGATGTTATCTAATAAGCACCAATTTCAATTGGAGAGCATTAAGAAGAACCTGCTGAGTCAAGCAATAGGAACGTTAAGATGTATAGACTCCATCATACACGAAAGAACTAACGGGTCGTTACAAATCAGGACTTGCTAATCCGATTACATTTGATGTTGAATCCTGTCATCACCAGTCAAAGAAAACTATCATGTAAAAATAAATAAATTTTATTAAAATCAGTTTTTGATTTAGTTGAATAATTTTCAAAAAATTACATTTTTCGTTTATATACTTTTTTAATTTAATATAATTAATTAAAATTCGTTACCATTGGTGATTGGCACAGTGGGAAACAGGAGAGAGAAATTTTAAAAAGCTTTGTCAAAAGTTTTTGTATAGGCTGTGGAAATATTTTTGGCCGCTGATTCCATACAAGACCCCCTATACGTCTGTCCGTCCGTGAAAGCTGTAACTTGAGTAAAAATTCAAATATCTTGATAAAACTTCGTACGTAGGTTTCATAGCACAAAAAAACAAATCGAGTTCGTAGTTAGGCGTAATCAGACCACTGCCTCGGCCACAAATCGCCATTAACCGAAAACATATAATGTGCCATAATAAGCACCAAATTAAGATATATAGCTGTAATTGGATACAGGGGATCGCAGTGACAAAGAATCCATGTCTCCTAAACCACTTAAGCTACAACAACCAAATTCGCCCAACGTGAATATTGCAAGAACTTCTTATTTTATGCATTTATCATTGCTGCATCGGATGTACATATTTATAAGCAATGGCCAGTACTATTTCTTTCCACATAATACTTAATGTGGAAGTTGTTCATAACATTGTCGAAGAAGTCAACGCCTTCCATCTGTTGACTATATTCGGTTGGTGAATAATCGACATTTTCTGATCGTATCTCTTAACTTGACACATTTACGTAAATATGTAAACGATCTGTTGACTATATTCGTCCATTAATAAGGGTTGGTGAATAATCGTCATTTTCCGATCGTATCTTTTAACATTTACGTATGTGCCAAACAGTTACTCATCAATTAAAGATCAGTCAAAAAGGAGTCATAGAATGGAATTGTTTGAAAATCSGGTTATTACTGAATTGTCATTCCAGAGCTTTGCTAATATATTACACTGTGGAACATTTTTGGGATTATTGTCTGTGTTACTCACTGTGTTATTAGTTCTGTCGATTACCAAATCACTTGTTCCCAGTGGTTTCTTCATTTCTTTCATGCCTAATGAGGGAACATTTTTGATGCCAATGTCATGCATAGTAGCAGTCGCCAAATATCCAAGTATGACATCTAATTGTGGATTGTAAAAAAGTTGTCGAATGTGACGTTATGGTGTTTTGATGTTTCTACTTTGATAGTAGGGTTGATTCTCCAATTTGTAATTTTTATTACGACGCCATTTCGATTATTATTTWTTTTTCTTGCATGCCGTCCAGGTTAATCATTGTCGCTCCAGCTGTCTACTTCCAATTGCAGTTCCTTGGATATTAAAAACTTTCATTGTTTATACATTTTATGCGTTTTTACACAATATCAACACCCGCACTATTTCATAATTGCTATTTCACTTGCATCTACTTCGTATCACAGTTGATTTAGATCGACACTTGACGAACAGCTGATCAACAACAGGTTGTCACATATATTGAATTTCAGGTGCTCTTAGAATCCTTATTAGCCCATTGGGTATTCAGTTATACTGAAATTTAGAAACCTGAAATTTCGCAGAGCAGCTTCTATGAAATATATATACTTCCTAATAAATTTTCGAAAAAAACGTACGGCGGTATTTATAGGCAGGCAGTAATGGGTTAATACATAAATTTTTGAAAATCGGGGTGACTTTGTACGGCATATATCGTCCAATATGAGAGTTATCCGAATGTAAATAAGAGAGCTTGTTTTACTCTTAATTTTGTATCTGAGTGTCTAAAATTAATAAATTTGTGTTTTGAGTCAAAAATGTGTTTGATGAATTTTCAACATCATCAAGAATTATTTTAAGTATAAGGTCGCTGCCTAATATAATAACTTATTGAGATGGCTTGATGCAGAAGAAATTTTCTAGTTTCAGGTGGGGAACCTTTTGCTGTAAGATTATAACTTTTTTTTTAATTTTCTTATCCGTTTGGGAAAAGTGATGACAAAAGGGCAGATTTTATTTGAGTTTTGAATTACTCTTCTGGCCATTTCATTAATTTTAAAATTAGTTTGTTTTGTTGACAGTTGACTATGACGCCTGTTTGGCCTTTTGTTTTACTTCAGAAGTGATAACATTTTTGTGTGTTTGATTATTTTGGGTGGTTTATGTCAACAACTGTGAACATGTCGGTCATTATTTATAACCACCATGAAAGATTTCTCTGTCACACGCGGGCACTTTGAAATGTATGCTTGAATTTACCTCTCAAGAATTTGTGGCAGCTCTAGTTTCGGATTATTGATCAGAAATGATTGCTTTTGATTTTTCAAACTGGTCTAAGCAATTTTCGTATTTGACGTAAGCCGTGAATTCGAAATTTTCTGGTTGTATGAAATATCTTTCACCTTGTTTTGTTTTATAGCATCTTGCTTTGAGCTTGTTGCTTGTGCAGGTGTACATGGSATTTAGTTGTGTTTGATTCTTTTGAATCTGAGGTCATTTAACAAATGTATTGAATAAATAAAAATTTAAAGTAATATTTCCGTATATGAATGTGTGAATAAACACTTTTTAAGTAAATAGAGATTTTTACTTTGGGCAAAATTAATTTTAACTTCCGTACATATAATATCTACATACATTTTGTCATGAAAGTATCGGTAATTTATAAATAAAACGAAATTGTTTCAATCATCATCCAAATTTATTTTATCACCTTCAAAGTAACATCAATTTGAAGCGATGAGCATGTGCCAACGCTTCTCCCAATATTCAAAACACTTTCCGGTATGGCCGTCAACTCTCGCGTCGAATCTGTTTTGAAGTCTTCAATTGAGTCGAAGCGGGTTTCCCCCGAAGTGGATATTCCAGTGTGAAGAAAGGTAAAAGTGACATGGAACTAAATCAGGGAGATTCGGTATTTGTTCAATGATATTTGTTGCGTGTTTGGCCAAAATTTAACACAAATACGTTAAAAATTTTTGTGAAATTCGACAAAGACTACTGAGGTCGACTGACATCAACATACTGGTTGACAT
Source organism: Bactrocera latifrons (assembly GCF_001853355.1). Classification (NCBI taxonomy): domain Eukaryota; kingdom Metazoa; phylum Arthropoda; class Insecta; order Diptera; family Tephritidae; genus Bactrocera; species Bactrocera latifrons. The sequence continues at coordinate 132,909 of NW_017536982.1, read as the reverse complement.
ATCGCGCTAATTTTTGGCATCATATTTAATCAACCCAGCAAAAAAATTTACCTGTTTTCCATATAAGCGGGTGATGAGAGGGGAAATGAAGGAGAAGAACCGTGACGTGTGCGCTAAGTTGCGAATGCGTGACAGTTTGTTTGATGAGAGAAGATATTTTGTGTTGTCCTCGTTCGCAACCAAACCCAGACGCTTCGCTTCCTTATCCAGTCTGGAGAAAGCCGACTTAACGATATATTTTTATAGAATATTGTAATTTCTCTATTTATCTCTCCAGTTCTAATATTTTCTCCAGCAATAGATTGAGGAAGTCACACGATAGGATGTTCACTGATGACATGTCGTCCATCTACTACAACATGATCGCTTCGAATTTTCGAACGGGAGACAACCAAGTAGCCTATGAGCAATGCATTTGTGGACGTTGCGCCATACGGTCTGAATTTTCTAACTCTTGTACCAAAGATGTCTTTGCCCACCCTGGCGTTAAAATCACCAAGCACAATTTTTATATCGTGGCTTGCCATCCGTTCATAAAAGACATCCTTGGTCATATTGTCCACTTTCGTTGGAGCGTGGGCGCAAATCAATGCTATGTTGATAAATTTTGCTCTGATGCGAGTTGTGACTGGACGCTCATCCACTGGAGTGGAAGCCAGGACTCGATGACTGACTCTTTCCCCCACTACATTCACACATCGATTTTGCGCGAATTTATAATGCCACTGTAGTAAATGTTACAAGGACCTGCTCGTCTCCGTCTTTCAGTCTTCACTTTTACGAGGATATTAACATTGGTTTATGAGTTTGACATGTAAACAAGTCAACAATCATCGGAATTGTAGGAAAAAAGAGCCGAAACCAAAAAGCAAGCCAAAGCGTTTATCTGAATATTTGTTCGTCGGACGGAATTGTAGAAAAAAAATTAATGAATTTAACGCGATGATAATGCACCATCGCATCGATGGATGGAACGATTGTTACCGAATTTAAAGCTGAAAACGCAATGTATAAAATCGACTAACTACAATATTGACTAGATTTAGCTCCATGTGTTTCTTTCTTGTTCTTCAAACTGAAATTGACGCTCCGTGGAACTTGTTTCCAGCCGACCGATCGAAGAGATAAAGCCAAATTCTTTGAAGGAGCTGACTGCCATACCAAAAAGTGCTTATGAAAAGTGTTTCGACGACTGGAAAAATCGTTGGCATAAGTGTACTGCGTATCACTTTGAAGTTGAAAACTAAATATTGATGAATAATTAAATATTTTATTTACAATTTCCGGTACTTTTTTGTCACAATGTATATGATAAGATATTTATGTTAAACTGAGTAATTTGTTTTAGATTTCTTTTACCAATTTTTTTAATAACTTATTTTTGGTTGTTATAATTTGTATTTGTGATAAAATGAAATATTATATAAATATATATGTATGATTGTAAACTGTGGATATGGGGTATATAATGTATATTTCTTTTACTTCATTCCACTGCATTTTCTCTTTTATAATATTCTAGTCTAAATCCGCAGCTCCATTCGCTTCTAGTTGTAAAGGATATCTTTAATCGTGGCCAATAAAATGGAATAGTAAAATTGTTGCATATACTTATTGTTATAGTGTATAACAATATAGGATAGAGAGCGTCTTATGTTTCGCGCGTGCAGAAAGGCTTTAATCGAACTGTGCTGAATCGTGTGCACAAGTGTATTAAGGCCAAGTGGGATTACTTTGAGGGGGAGGACCTACATTAACTTTGAAGAATAAATTTAGAATTTTAAAATTAATTACAAAGTCTTACTATTTTTTCTAAACAATACATATTAAAAATGATTTGTTAAAATACTCTCGAAGTTTTTTTAATTTTCTAACCATCTGCTACGAGGTTATAACTAACAAAATAGTCGGSCATGGATTTTGAGTGTTGGACTCATTGTACTCTTAAAGGAGTTAGAAGGCAAAAAAACAAAACATATTTTCAGAATATTTTCTGAGAAACTTATGTTATGGTATCTTTTATCTGTAGTAAGAGTTAGTATTTGTAAAAATATCTATTTGGAAAGGAACTACAGCTGATTTCCGGGAGATCCTTTCAAAAAAGACGTTTGTAGGTAAACACTATATCTCTGAAATTAAAAAACCAAACAGATTTCKTTAAAGTAATGTTAAGTAATTATAAGATTAAGCAAACTAACCATTTTGAAAAAAAGCGCAAATTCCATTCCAAGCACTCTGAAAAACCTTTTCTAATTTGCGTGATATATGATATGTATGACCAAACGGTTGCTTTCTTAAAATACTTTCGAAACACGTCTAATTTTCGTATCTCTATTACCTGTCATATGTAACTTGGCTGGCTCCCGATTTCGTGTGAGGTATTTGATACGGCTGTGCTAATTAATTGCTTTGCTGAAAAAGTGCACAACATCTTTTTGGATAAATCCGCTTGGGCATCAAGAATTTTCTTTCTTGTTTTTTTTTCGTTCTGCTGGGTTTTCTCCAAAGAAAGCGTTGGAGGTATATTGATCTGGTCGCCTAACTGACCTTGATGTGTCTCGATTCACAGCYGCTGAATATTTATTTGAATAGCACCGCGTTTAGTTTCTTACTAATACGGCTTATGTGATCAATTTAATATGAGGGAATATCCGAATTATTCACCTGTCTTACAATTTAATTTTGATTTGTACAAATAACTGTGCTTTTATATTACCTACACACAAGGTGCGTTCCAAAGTAAACAGGACTTAAAAAAAAAAACAAAAATGTTTTTTTCCGCAAAATCAATTTATTTTATCCAAAATAGTCTCCTTCTACTTCAATACAGCTTTTTGCACAGTCCAAAAGCATATCGAACGAGTGTTTTAGCTCGTTGGCCGATATGATCGCCAGAATGCCGCTGCAAGCCTTTTGAATGGCCGCTACGTCTGCATAACGCTTTCCTTTCATGGACAAATACATTCGAAAAGGAAGAAGTCGCACGGTGCCAATCAGGTCAATACGGAGAGCGGTTAATGGTTAAAATGTGATTTTTGGTCAAATAATCGGTCTTTCGAATGTTTAATTCTGAGCAATTTTTGATCGTCAGTCCATTTCTGCTAACCAAACCGTGCACACACCTTTCCTAAGCGCAAATGTTCGGTGAAAATGCGATAAATCGATGTTTTGGAGATGTTCAATTTCATTTCCATGAATTTCAATGATGATCTACGTTGAGTTTTGATGAATTCACACATTTTCGGAGATCCCGGTGATCACGGATTTAGATTTATATGTTGATCGCCATTTATGTCCTCACGACCACTTTCCAAACATTGAAGCACTCTGCTACGGGATAGGCAATCATCGCCATAAACTTGTTTCATCAATCGATACCTTTTGGTAAAGGTTTTACCAATTTTAAAACAAAATTTAATTCTGGTTCTTTATTTGAAGCTCATTTCCGCACCGATAACACAAACATACTGACACTGAAACGCAATAACTTCACTTCCAATCTATGAAATATCATGAAATTCTCATTGGACAATCGATAAAGATAGCAGATTCTAACGCAATAAAAAGTGACGAAAAAAATTTGCCTAGGATGTCAGAAGTATGCTGAATAATGTACAAAAGATCCGAATAATATTACTGAATCCATATTTTAGAAATAAATTCGCAAAAAAAGTAATTTTTTGACCCTGAAAAACCTATCCCTCCCTTAAGAAACAATTCAATTTTATTTTTATAAAAGATAGAAAAATGGTAAAAAATTCAATGGGACACTAACACTTGGATTATCGGTATCAGCACTTCAAATTATTAATTTACCATTATCTGGCAGGAAAAGAATTTGGCAGGTACTTTGAATATCAAATCGTAGATCAGATTCCAAATAAAGCTACTAAAAATTGTTAGCAAAGCTAACTAAGCTGAACTTAAATTATTGGGCCTAATCATTGAATCCGCAACGAATTCGATTTCGATACGATAGAGATTTTCGATCGAAAATGTTCATGCAATCATTCATTCCGTCGATAAACTGCTTTATCAAAAAACACAAATGTCAAACTACATTATCGACGGTAAATTTGACAAGTTTGAAAAATTAAATTGGCTGGGCTTTTGCTTCGTTTATATAAATATTAGAAATGGATACAATCATGTTACATTTAAGTGATAGCGATAATGAGGATGAAAATTGTAWACAAATTCGTCGCGAGCGCAGAAATTTGAGGAATAATTCAAAAGACATATTGGAAATGGAGGATTATAAGTGAGTATTTAAGCTAAAAACGACATACATAGATAACTTTGTTTACATGCATATACATTTACAGTTTCTTCAAAATTTTTCGCATCAACAAAGGTGCATTTATATACATTTTAGAGGAATATGAAAATGTATGTGGAAATGATAAGAGACAAGGTTCTCTTTCTCCGAAAACAAAACTTGCTGCATGTCTGCCCTTCTTTGCCACAGGCAACTATCAGCATCGTGTTGGAAAGGACTTCAATATAAATGTGGCCCCATCGACATTCTGTGGAATATTAGAGGAAGTTCTAAACATTCTTGAGTACAGACTATGTTCACGGTGGATTTCTATTTACATGAATGAAAACGAAGAATTGGAATCAAAAACATTTTTTTTTGCCAAGTCAAAAATTCCGGGTGTGACAATGGCAGTTGATGGAACTCACATAAAGATAATGGCTCCAACGAGAGATAAACATCTTTATTATAATCGCAAAGGATTCTCAAGTCTGAACKTTATGATAGTGAGACTTTTATATTTATCTTTAAACTGAATATTTATATATATTCGCTTTTCTGAATGTATATAGGTGTGCGACCACAAAATGCAAATACGCTACGTTAGTGCCAAATATCCTGGCAGTAGTCACGATTCTCATATATGGGATTTGAGTGACATAAAAACTATCAGCGCAACCAATTATCGGAGGGGAAATGCAAACTTAATATTAGGTGAGAAACCATTGATAAAAGTACGATCACCTAATAAAAATGTACGCATTAAARGAGACAAAGGGTATCCTCTTCAACCATGGCTTATAACTCCATTTAGAGAACCAATCRCATGCCTCAGAAAAAGAAGATTTAATGCGTATCATGCTAAAGGCCGAATAGTTGTTGAGAAAACAATAGGTTTATTAAAATCAGTATTTCGTTGGCTTTGCAGTGAACGAGGACTACAATACGCACCATATAAAGCAGCGCGTATTGTTAATTTCTGCTGTGCATTTCATAATATTCGTTTGCATTTTAATTCTAACGACTGTTCATGGATATAGTCTTTTTGATGTTTAATGAGCGTGGCTAACAATTTAGATACATTTTCCTCCATCTTTTTTTGAATATTTATTTGTTCTGTAAGAAGACCCATTTTGTTTATTTTACTCTTTTTATGTGGGGTACAGAACACATCAGCATCTGCATTAGATTCTATGGTCTGGCCAGGAGTCATATATGACGTTTCAATCAAGTCAATGTCAGGCTGGGAATAAATTGACTCAACCGGTCTTTTGCGGGGGGGGTTGTTGGTATTTCTTCCGAAATATTTTCTTTTGAGCATCCAAAACTTGTAATGCCCTTTAATCCCTCCACTGATGCATTGAGTGATAGAATAACACTCACTTCCTCTTCCAGTGCACTTAAAGAAATTTGGCTGAAGGGCCCACCTCCTGTTCCTGAAATTTGCTTTGCATTTTT
>NW_017536982.1:125278-126283 GCF_001853355.1 Bactrocera latifrons | reverse complement strand
TATGAATTTTTTACTTTTTTCCTTTCTGTTATAATTTATAAATTTTCCATAAAACTTGAAAAATAAATTGAATTGTTTCTTGATATGGAACATGTSAACTTTTTTTTTGCAAATTCTTCTAATGCTGTTATCTAAAAAGTTATGATGAAATATGTGTGAAACTCGAATTAGTCCAATGATTTTTGACCGACACTATATATTTTCACACGACAACTCCATTGTTTTTAATTGTACAACTCAGGGCGTGGGTGTGTTGTGTGATATGAATATATTATTATTATTTTTAGGTGTATACACAACGATACTTTTTCTTTACGATTGTTGAACACATGCAATGGCATGTAAATGCATAAACACATAAATTAGCGTGTTTATGTATGTTATGTACGTTTTGTTCTTCCTCAGCACTGTCAATAATAAGCATAGTCAAAGATATTTAAATAGTAGGTATAGGCGATTTTTTACACGCAATACATAAAGTGTGCCGTCCACTACATATTAAGAACATCTGCAATGTGTGTTTGGCGCTTTCGTTCAGGTGTTTCATTTCCTACTTTTAAATTCCTTTTATCATTTCGAAATTACCGGAAACTAATTCAAATTGCTGCAAAATTACGGAATTATACATAATTTTTTAATTTTGCGAATGTTTTCTGAGATATATGTGGAAAGCAATAACAAGGATATCCGAGAGCTAGTAATGATGAACGGTAATACATAATAACGATCATCACAATAAAGAAATTGTTCCATATTTTAATACCAAAGTCCGCTATAAACTCTAATTTTTTTCGAAGTTTTTGATTTTTTTCAGCACTTTAATATGCTATTAGTAAGCAGAAGTAAATTATATTACATAATTACTATATTTATAGTCCTTAATCTTTTTCGTTTAATGAATAGAAAAAAATTGCATTTCTTTGCTGATCCAAAAGCGTTCGATTTTATTGTTTTTAAATTAATAACCCGTTTAAACTTTGTATTTCAATTAAAAAAAATAAAATT
>NW_017536982.1:123824-125043 GCF_001853355.1 Bactrocera latifrons | reverse complement strand
GCACGCCAGTATCTTATATTTCGAGCTCATTTTTGTAAGTCTCACTAATTCTAAAATTATTTAGTCTATAACTGAATGTGTTTTGTTTTTAATTTTTAATATTTTTTTGATAAATAATATGTCACTAACTTATTTCTAAATAAAAAAAATGTGATACCTCAAAAAGTACCGCTATAAGTGATGCCAAACATGCGCAAAACTTGAAAATTTCGAACGGTAAGTTGTACGTGGCATAGGTGTATATTTATTAATATTATTTAACCATCACAAGCTAATAGCTAAATCATGGACAAATAAAACGCACTTAGCTTATTCATTTCTTCGCTTCAAAATGAATTGGGTTGGTAATGCGGACAAGAACAATCAGCTGATATACAATTTAGTTTGAAATTTCAAATTTGTAAACGGAATATTAATATCCTATACAGATGTCTTTATTTTAGTTATTTGAGGTCTAGAATACAAAAAAACTGAAAACAAGTGTTCATATTTGTCTTAAGTTTAATTCAATAATTATCGAAAAAATATGTAATTTTGGTTTTTTTTTTACGTTTTCATCTTTCTCGCTTTGTCAACTACTTTTTTTTTTTTTTTTTTTTTTTTTTTTTTTTTTTTTTTTTTTTTTTTTTTTTTTTTTTTTTTTTTTTTTTTTTTTTTTTTTTTTTTTTTGTTGGAAAAATCCTGCTATTGTGAATGAAATAAGCGATGAACTGCCAATGCCTCTAGTTCAATATACAAGCTGTGATAGCTTACGACAAGCCAACATAATTATGTTGGCTAAGTCTTTCATACAAAATAAGCTAATAGCTTAATTTGCTGGTCAAATAAAGCACACATATTAATACGATTTATTAGCCTCGGGTATGATGCTGCTCTTTTGTTGTTCAGTGGTGTTGCAACTGAGAATATTTGAGCGACACTGTAAGAGAGCGATCACAAGTTTAAGCAACTCACCAAAAATATGCACTTAAAAGTATGCAACGTTTAATTAAAAGTTCAAACTATTTTTGGTACCATTTAAATAGCATATCTTTATAGCCAAATACATATTCAGAGAAAGTATACACAGAGCAGAGAACGTATATTTATAGAGAAGGTCCARCAACGGACAGGSGTGTAAACTGTCAAAAGCTAACAAAATGCGATGAGTGCATTTCACCACAGCTAGCTAAGAAGGAGAAATCTTAACAGTGGAGCGTGAACAGAGCTGAGCATTCAA
>NW_017536982.1:110827-121724 GCF_001853355.1 Bactrocera latifrons | reverse complement strand
CTGAAAATGCTCAATTCTGCTATTTTCGTGTCCCCTGATGTTAAGTGGTGAAACGCGCTAATAATTTTCTGTGGTGAAATGCCCTCATTCAAAACAGTAAATATCCCAAAATTGAAATATCCCTAAATTTTTGACATCGTGAACCTTCTCTATAAATATACGTTCTCTGCACAGAGCAGAGATTGTATATCATAGAGAAGGTTTGTAAATGCACAGAGCAGAGAACGTATATCATAAAGAAGGTTTACGATTAGGGATATTTCACTTTTGGGATATTTACTGTTTTGGGATATTTACTGTTTTGGGATATTTACTGTTTTGGGATATTTACTGTTTTGAGATCTTTACTGTTTTGGGAGACCGTATTTCACCAAACTACAGAAAATGATTAGCGTGTTTCACCATAGTTTACATCAGGGCATCAAAATAGAAGAATTGAGCATTCTCAGTGGTAAATGATTACAGATTCGTACATTTGCAATGCGCAAAAGACTATAAAATTTGCGCAAGAACTATAAGATTTGTAATGTGTACATGTACATGCTTGTATGGTTTGATATAAAATATAATATATAGAAAAGACATATATATATATATATATTTATATTTATAATATAAAATTTATATATGCACATACATATACATGTATAAATTGAGCCATTTCATGATCCCTTTGGTCCGACCGCGTCGAAATAGCACGTTTCCTGGGCCTCCCGTTAAATGACGTCGACGATAACACTGATAACCCTCACCATCCTAACGGGGACGGGGGGTTAAAACAACAACAACAGCCATTTCATGATGAATTCTTTAAAACCTTTTGAAATATGTAATAAAGTTATGTTTATGTTTTTACCTATAATAATAATAAATATTTAATTAATGTAGGTTTGATAAGATATGTATATTTTTATATACAAAAATATTTATTTGCAGACCTTCAAAAGTTTTGATAATATGTTAAAAGGCCAAGCGTGTCGGACATATTCACGTATGTATGCATTTATGTGAGCATGTAAACAAAGTAATCATACGCATATTGTTTGTAAATTAGTCCACTGGGGGAGATGTTACAGCGTCTGTTTTTATGAATTGAGCGATTTGGCTTGTTGAAAGTGCGCTTACGTTTATGAATGAAAATTTATGTGTTTTACTACAAATTTGCATATCGACTATTCGGCTGTCATATTGACTTGTGACGCTGCTAATGCTTTTTGACACGATTGTTGTGTTTATAGAACAATGTTTGTATTTTTTGTGAGTGACATACATATTTAGATGTGTACGCAGATATGTACATATATAGTATATGTGGGCTTGTGTATGAATTATTTGTGTGGGAATGTCACACGCATGTATTTATAGTAGGGGGAAGCATCGAAAGCCAGAGTGCGGAACTTTCCGCTAAACGTAACCTACTCCCAACTCAAGACTCTCCCACTGAACCACCGGCTACGTATTACTTCGTGGGAGGGAGAAGATATTTAAGCTGACAGTTTTCCATTTATCAGTCGACTGACACATGAGTGTCGTTAATTTATCGACCGTAAAACTACCGCCGAGTGTGGTTTTTAGCTTTTACCTTGTATTCGAAAATCGAGAGCAATAAAATAATACATGTTCAAAGTCTTCTATATACTCTGTACACGTCGGATAACTGATATAAAAGCTCGAGTTCATCTTTCTGGATATCAATGGGTGGCATGCTGGCTAATACTTCAGCAGCGTCGTTGATATAGTCTGGAAAACACTTACTACCCGAACTGCAGAAAGCCTATGCACTGCAATTATTTATTTAGCATACGCTTTTATATCCATTGCCTGTATCCATACTGGTGCCGCATACAGTATTACGGAAGTCATCGCTTTCGCTATTAAGAATCGCCGGCTGGAACGCACACAGTCTCTATTGGCCATCATTCTCGATAGGGCATTATAAATTTTGTTTGCCTTCGCGTAAGAATACTCCAAGTGTTCTTTAAATTTTAATGTGGAATCCAATATTACTCCCAGATACTTCAGTTGCGACTGTGAAGTAATCTCGCACTCCCCTATAGTGAGCTCTATTCGTTCTTTTATCTTCCTAGTGCTTATGAGTAAAACTTTTGTTTTTTCCTCCTCCAGTTTCAGACTCACAGAAGAGAACCATTGGCGTATACCTTTTAACTCATTACATTTATTTCTCAGGTCGGCAAATTTTTTGGCCACTGCTACATGCTACGAGCACTGCTATGGTATATATATTTCTGGCCTAATAATGAAAATAGGAATATTTATCAACGAGAATGGTTTTTATTGCTTTTCAAAATATTATAAATAAAAAGAAGTCATTGGGTGCCAAGTCAGGCCTGTACGGCGGATGACCCATCAATTCGACGTTTTGGCCGGTCAAAAAGGCGCTGGCTTGAGCCGATGTGTGAGAGCTCGCATTATCATGGTGCACAATGATTCGTCTTCTCTTGTTCGTTTTTCGAATTTCTCCGAAGACTTCAGGCAAACAAATGGTGGTGTACCACTCAGAATTGACCGTCCTACGTTGCTCAAGTGGAACAGTCGCCACATGAACAGTTTTGCCGAAGAAACAGGCGACCATTCGAAGTGCTTCTTCCACGAACAACTTTTGTTGGATTTGGCCCGTCTTGGAAGACCCACACGGGCGATTGCTGTTTTGTTTCGGGCTCATACGCATAGATCCATGATTCGTCACCTGTGACGATTATAAACGTCTTTTGAAGCACCGCGATCGTATTTTTTCAGCATTTCTTTACACCAATCCACATGAGAATTTTTTTAAGCGGTTGTCAAATTGTGCGGGATCCAACGAAAACAAACCTTTTTTACGGCCAGGTGTTCATGCAATATTGAATGTATGCTGGTGGGAGAAATGCATAGGCATACCTCTATCTGACGGTATGTTACATGACGTCTTGCATTATCAGTTCACGTACGGCATCGATGTTTTCTGGCACAACGGCTGTTTCTGGACGACTTTCACGGAATTCGTCTTTGAGCGAGCGTCGGCCACGATTGAATTCGTTGTACTAGTTTTTCACGGTGCTTTAGGATGGTGCTTCATAGCATAAGATTTTAGTTCATCAATGCACTCTAAATAAAACAGTTCACGATTAAATGACAAAACGTTCTGAGTGATGTTATGCTAAAAAATRTCAAACTTTCCAATGGAAATGTCAGATTGCACCTGGCAACACATAGTGTTGCCTAGGCCAGAAATATACATAGCAGCCTCCGTACCAGATCATCCGCATAGGCTACTAGTTGGTTGCTGTCTTCTTAGCATCCCGTCGTACATAAGGTTCCATCATAGTGGGCCTAACACTGAGCCTTGCGGTACTCTACTCGAGATAAAGTAGCTCTTTATGCCTTCGTCCGTATCAAAAATCAGCCTTCTGTTTTTAAAATAATTCCTTATTATGTTTATGAGGTATTCAGGGATTCGTATTTTATCCAGGGCTTTGATTATGTCTGCCTATTTTGCCGAGTTGAACGCATTCTTGACATCCACGGTAATCCGCAGTACTTTTAATTTTTTGCCACTTACTGCACATTTCGCAGTATCGACGACATCTCGTAGTGCGTCTCTAATGGATTTCATTTTTATAAAGCCGTATTGTCTCTCTGATAATCCGCCGGCTTTCTGGATTGCTAACTCCTAGCGGTTTCTTATTATATTTTCGTACACTTTACGCACTGTGTCGAACATAAACAGAGGCCGGTACGAAGAAGGTTATTCGGGTGGCTTCCTTGGTATTGGGAACAGACCCAAACGTTGTACTTTCCACGAATCGTGGAACACCTCTTCCTTTATACAAGCGTTGCATATTTTAGCAAACAGTTGAGGGTTTGAGCTTACAGCTACCTTCAGGACTCTATTAGGTATGCCATCTAATCCAGCTATGGATAAAGCTCTTCTTCTGAAACTATAATGACGTGATTTTTTGCTCCAGGTAATTACCGACTTCAAGAGCTTCTTGTGGCTTTTAAATTTATTTCTAAATCTATATTTGTTCGTTTCACCATGATTACGCTGCAGATGCCATCTAGCTGAGTGACAAAGCTTTCTCAGAGTGGCAATTACCTCATTTCACCAATATACCGGCCGTCGCTTGTTATTATTTATTGTTCTACACATTGTCGCATCGCATGCCGCGACCAGTTCCTTTTACACTGTAGATACCAGGTGGGCGGTGTCGTCATCTGATGCTTTTGATGCACTTCAGACTAGCTCAAAAAGGTCTGCATCGAACTCCTGTTGCTTCCAGCTTCGCTTTCGGGAAGTGTGAGGAGTTCCAGCTCTCGGGGAAATTTGTGCAATAATTGCCATATGGTCACTGTTTGTGTATATGTCAGATACCGCCCACTTAATGTACTTGCATAGCAAACATAATGTCAATTATGGATCCCTTATTGCTTTTTTGGTAAGTGTTTCGAGTTCTCGTGTTAAGTGCGTTTGACTCAGATATTCATGATGCCCCTTGACAAAGCATTAAAATCACCCGCTCTTATAAAGGTGTTTTGCCTAAAGACACCCTTAAGAGGAAATCTTCGAATTCAGTGATTGTTGCWCTGGGACGAGCATAGCAGCTTACAAAATAAATTCCCTGAATATTCGCCCATTTGAAACGATTATTGACTTCTCTGTTGCAGGTCTTAAAAGGTTGCCCTTTACAGGACCGTATTGCTGCTGTGCCAGATTTGTCTGCAATCCATGTGCTTTCCGGACGCTTTGAGTATTGTTCACTTAGTATAGTGATGTCTATGTTCTTTTCTATGATTGTATGATCTAGCAGATCTTTTGCTGCTGCGCCATGGTTTAGATTCAACTGTAGTATCCTCATTTGCCTAGAAACTTCCATCATCTCGAGGTACTTTGGGCAAGTCGTGCTCAATACAGAGTGCTCCCCTTTGCAGAGCAAGCAGCTCGGAGCATTTGTACACGACTTTGCTGTATGTCTTGCGGTTCCACAACGTATGCATAGAGATGATCTGTCTATCAAATTGCTGCATTTACGAGTCTCGTGACATAGATGGAAACACTTATAACTCCTGGCAATAGGCGAGTATTCTCGAAGGCGACAGATGGACCCCCCAATCTTTATTTTTCCCAATTTGAGTGCGACCTTAGCATCTTGAGCGCGCATGCATACAGTGCTATTAGTGTGCCACTACGCGTTTTTCGCAGACTTTTGACGTTTGTTATCTCCAGATTTTGGATACCACACTCCCTTTTCAGTTCTGCGCAGATTTTTTCGGGAGTTGTTATTTCGTCCAGGTCTTTGCATACAATCGTAACTTTGTGGGATTTTGGCTATATCATAGCCAATTCTCCAACCACTCCCTCCAAGACCCTTTGGAAAGATTCGGCTTTCGTTTCTTCTCCATTTTTCAATTCTAAAAGCAGGTCTTTGAGTGTTTTCCGAACATAGGTTACGTTCCAACAYAGCTTCTCCAACCCGCGATAATTGCGAAATTTCAGTTACGTTTTTTGGCTTTTTTGTGAGTGGTAAAAAGCCTGATACCTCTCGCATTCTTTTTGGGTTTATCATCTCTACCAATAGAAACTTGAGATGATTTCCTTATTATCACTCTTCTCGATGGGTTTTCCACTCTTTTATCTTTGGCGTGTAATGTCATAATGTTGCTCAAAAGTTCGCGCATAGCCTGGTTAATATGCCTTTGGCCGGCCATCATGCTCTCCAACTCTTTAATATTTTTCCAAGTTTGCTAAAAATGCTATCCGTTTCTCTGTTTTGCGATTTCTTTTGCTTAGCGCCTTTGCTTACATGATTGGCAGTATCACATTTCTTATTTGGTCCAGCAGCGGCGGACTCCTCATTTTTTCCATTAGGCGCCGCTCTCATTATTTGTGAAATCTTTGGGAAAGGATTATCCGATGTTCGCCTATTTTCAGAGGCCATAGCTCCGAAAAAAAGATAGTCTGGGAATACCCGTAGCTTTTTATGTTCAGTCCTTAGCTTTAAAGCTTAACTTAAAAACAAAATGGTTGGCAATGCCAGCACCGAAAGAAAAAAGAGATCTGCTGATACTTGTGTTGTCTATGGTTGGCAATGCACAAACCAAAAGGAAAACGAACACCCGAGGAGGGGAACAGCTAATCGATCAAAATAACAACGGCAGTAAAAGGAAAAATATAATTAACTCCATGTTGTTATAAGGGAAAAAAATCAAGCTATTTTGCAAATATACGCGGAAAACACAAAAGGTGTGTGCTATTATTTATATATAAGTATRAATCAAAGTGTACTTATCTAATCCCGTAGGTCTGGTGTCCACTTAGGTGGTTAATCCTCCCGGAACGTCTTACACAAAAACCCACTTCTTTCAATATAAAAAACTAGAAATTTCGTAAACACAGTAAAAACTCGTCTACTATACTTCACGTGCCGTACGTATTGTCGCTTTTCACGTCACATATGCATGCATGTATGTGCATATAGAGCAGTGCGTGCACATTATAAAGTATTAACGATAATATCCCAGTTAGAACAGTGACGGTCATGTTACCTAGTGACATGCCGGTCACGCGTGCCGGTTTAATTGTCACTTTTTYTTCTCACTTTCGTAAGGGCGAATCAAACAAGCTCCCAAAACTTTTGTATACATGTGATCTTTTATCACCTTCTCGCTCACATATTTTCTGCTGCAATAAAACTATATCCTTTTCTCTCACACTTTCATTAAATTTGGGACAAATCAACAAAACTGCTTTCAGGAAAGCGTGACGGTGCATTTTACAATAGCCTAGTGGGTAAACCACTAGCTTGTTATTTCTGCAACCAATAGTTCTAAACTCAAAAATATTAAATTTTTTTTTTTATTAAGTTTAATAATAAAATAATTTTATTTAGATTTACATTGAATTCATTTCCTTTATCTTTTGACATTTTTTCAATAATATAAAAACTATTTCGATAAAGTCTTATATAGATACAAAAAATAGTATATACTTATACAGATATCAATAAAATTATTACAATATTATATTTATCATTCAGCTTTTCGCTTCCTACATTTTTTTGCTTAAATCTATGGTGGCTCATTTCGATGGACGTCCACAGGTGATGAAAGAATCTATAAAAAATGTAATGAAAAATTATTGAATTCCTTGTACCAGTTTTTCACCGTGCTATAGGATGGTGCTTCATAGCCATACAAAGATTTTAGTTCATCAATGCACTCTTGTCGTGATAATCCATGTCGAAAGTTGTGAAAAATGATCCCACGAAAATGTTCACGAGTTAATTACATGTTTTGGCCGAGATGAATTTTTTAATTACCTGTAAATAAAACAATTCACGATTAAATGAAAAAATGTTCTGAGTGATGTTATGCTAAAAAATGTCAAACTTTCCAATGGAAATGTCAGATTGCACCTGGCAAAACATAGTGGTGCCTAGGCCAGAAATATACATAGCAGCCTCCGTACCAGATCATCCGCATAAGCTACTAGTTGGTTGCTGTCTTTTTAGCACCTCGTCGTACTTAAGGTTCCATAATAATGGGCCTAACTCCGAGCATTGCGGTACTCTACTCGAGATAAAGTAGCTCTTTATGCCTTCGTCCGTTTCAAAAATCAGTCTTCTGTTTTTAAAATAATTCCTTATTATGTTTATGAGGTATTCAGGGGCTCGTATTTCATCCAGGGCTTTGATTATGTCTGCCTATTTTGCCGAGTTGAACGCATTCCTGACATCCACGGTAATCCGCAGTACTTTTAATTTTTTGCCACTTACTGCACATTTCGCAGTATCGACGACATCTCGTAGTGCGTCACTGGTGGCCCTCTTTTTTTATAAAGCCGTATTGTCTCTCTGATAATCCGCCGGCTTTCTGGATTGCTAACTCCTAGCGGTTTCTTATTATATTTTCGTACTCTTTACCCACTGTGTCGAACATACACAGAGGCCGGTACGAAGAAAAATTATTAAAATATTATATTTATCATTCAGCTTTTCGCTTCCTATATTTTTTTGCTTAAATCTATGGTGGCTCATTTCGATGGACTTCCGCATTTGTTGCTCGAAATTTGCAAGTCCACAGGTGATGAAAGAATCTATAAAAAATGTAATGAAAAATCAATGTAAAATATATCTTTTTAGGTAAATATGTATATTAAATTTACCGTATAATATGTTGGACAACAGAAATTTCGAAAGCGGTTGCTTGCCTCCTCTACCGTCCCAATTACACAAACTCAGGAATTCGTCAGTGTACAGATGCCGCAACACATCACATATACTGTCGTATCTACCTCTCATCCTTAAAACAAACTGTTTCAGTAATTTGAAAATATTATGCAAAATAAATAGTGTTTATTGAAGAAATTGTATACATTACTAACCGTTGCTGTAGCGAGTTCTTCGCATTTCAGTTTTTCTTCCATTTCCAAAGCTGCAGCTAGTGTTGTTAATGGTAGGGTGGAAGCAATTTCTGTTTGTGTGTTGTCGATTTCTTCGCCAGTCAGTCGGCATACTGATTGGTGAACTTTCCGAATTAGAACCTTACATTCGCGGAGGGTTTTTTTTGGGCCATTTCTTCGCTTTTTTGAATTATCTGAAAAGAACAAGTGCAGTTAGAGAATACTTTAATAATGCCTAATCAACAACATCTAAATACGTTTTCTTTCTTTGTATTGATGAATACTTATAGAACAATAAAAACTTTTATGGACATAAACTTACATTTTCTTTCAAAAATCTGTCCATCTTCTTTTCATATTTTAAACTCTGGAAGACAACTCTTGTAGTTGGGAGGAAATAGTTTTTAACATGTTAAAAACATCTGAAAAAGGTGTAAACATAATAAAGTAAAAATTTTTAAGAAATGCATTTTAACAATATATTGGATTACCATTTCCATCCACAGGCAAATTGTTTCCTTGTTGCTTTGAGAAGCTTGCCTCTGAGTTGCAGCAACCAGAAATGTTGAACTTCTTTCGTTTACATGTCAATTGTTCTGCAATAACAAATGCGTAAAAATAAATAATTGTCACTAAAATGACAATTTTACATGTACCTTTTACGGGAGTCGAAGACGTTGTTGGGCATTCCTCCAAATAGGTGTCATCAAAAAGCGCTGGCGAATCCATCTGACTAAGAAATAAAAATTTGGCAGCATCAAAATTCATTTTAAATAACTTTACATAATATAATAAAATACCATCGGGACAATACAATAATTACAGTGAAAAATACTAATTTGAAAATTCATGAAATAGATGATGTAAAATCGGAATTAGAAGAAACTTGCCCTCATGTGRAATAGAAAAATATTCATAAATTATATCGTCTCCTTCTATTTTAAACAAATGTGGGTCGAATTTATCTGACAACAAAATACCTAAACCAGATGACAATTCCAATGGTTCTTGAAAGTAGTTTTCAACACCCAAGAAACAATGTGCCGATAAAGGTGCGATACCAGATTCCTCTGCCATGCCTGTAACTTTTGACTAAAACAATAGGAGTATTTTTCTTTTCTAAAATCTATATTAAACGAATTAATTTTGGATATTTTATTGCAAGTAAAATCTGAATATTTCTTTCTTCTAGCCTTAAATGTAATCGCTGCAGGATTTTATTTTGCTTATTTATAAGTTTTTTTAAATATTGTATATGATTTTCAAACTTGTAAGCGGAAAAGTTGTCTAGAGGACCATATTGCTTGGTACAGTCAGTTAAATGGAGCAAACCATGTATATTGTAACTAACTAAATGGTCACCGTATATATTTCCAAACAAATCAACGAATTCTTCCAAGATTTGTTGGGCAACATTGGCTTCAGTGCTATAAAACTTCTTACATGATAGTAGCCTTATACCTACGTGCAATAAGATGAAATGGTAGTAATGGTCATCACCAATGCAATCCTTTATTCAATAAGAACTGCCTAAACTCTGTCGCTTTCCAATTGGGAAGAAATGTTATTTTTTCGTTCACTTGGCTTACGTTTATATTGCCTTTTTAATCAACAATTGAAGCAACTTTTTACATACACCAAGATCTACTAGGTGCATTGGGTCTAAAGGAAACTGGGAAAACATTTTGAAATTTCCTGACTCTAAAACGCTTTCTCTAAATTTGAAAGGATTAATGTGATGTGATCTGTTACTTCTATTTTGAAAAGATTGGTCAGTTCTTAAATGTTTTATTTGTTCTTTCTTTGTAGTCACAAACTTGATCACATTTAGAACAACTAAGTTTTCCAGTGTGCGACTGCACACCTCTAACAAAAGCTCGAGCGGGAGCATCGCAGCAAAACAGACGAATATCAAATTTCTTCTTTACAGGATAAGTACCAACCTGAAGACCTTTTTTTTTTAAATAATTTACTTCTTCACAAAATTCTTTTAAAAAATCATTAATGCTCCAAGGTTTTTCTGTTCCACAAAAGCACGCAATTGTAAATGGCAATTCGTTTGGAACATTAACTACGGATGCTAGAATAGTCCACAATACCTTATTGAAATTCTTGAATAATTTCAGGCCATCTATTCCCACATCAAGCCACAATATTATTTTCATTTTCAAGTTGAGGAAATGAATTTTTCTCAAAATGATTTTGAATTCCTCTATATAAAAAGATCCATGAATATTTACTTTTTTTCGGCTGGTACCTAGGAGACTCTAACGGCTGTTAGAGGTAAATCTGTGTAACCTATTTTTCGCAATGTTTGCAGAAGATCGGTTACTGTATTATGGGACACCCAATTTCTCAAAGCCCAAGCTTTTAATTCTAAACTAACTGAATTATTTTCTATCACTTTTAAAATTTCGCTATCACTATTATTCCTATCACTAACATAGCTTTCACTACAATTTGAAGAAAAATCAAGGGAGCTTAGTGAACTGCATCCAC
>NW_017536982.1:85889-109822 GCF_001853355.1 Bactrocera latifrons | reverse complement strand
AATTTTGCAAAAAATAGCATTTTTTAAAGTGAATTTGTGGAAAAATTTGTGAACCGATTTTTATAAAATATATTTTAAAACAAAGTTCGATAATTTAAGCATACATGCGTGTTTAAAATTTTCCATTTGGTTCTCTCATTTAGGTACGGTGAGCCAAAATTAACCGGCGCGATACTAAACACAACCCATCAAAATTTACATATTACAAATTTTCAAAAGTTTAGATGCACTAAGATTAAAAGCCGTTTTTTCCCGGCTCATATATGCACTAAATGTAGTTTTCTTCATATTTGTTATTTTCTATACTCACACTTCTTCCAAATTTCACTTGTAGACACACTTGTAGACACAAAAAAGAAATTAAAGAAACACAATTAAAATAGATTTAAATATTTATTTCATATAATTTTGCATAAATATGCACAAGCACAAATAGTTACAATTCTAATTATCGACGCGTTTGTAACCGAATTTTTTATTCTTCGAAYTCAGTTTGTCACAACGAAYAAGCAAACGTCAAATTCACGGTATCATGCTGTACGCTTTCACATCCATTATTTTAAATAAGCGGTGACAGCTAAAAAATTTGTTTGTCTTCGTTTGTTTTATTTTGGATTAACATCTGTTGAGTGAAGAGCTTATAATATAAAACAAACAAAAGACACAATAGATTGCCTTTTTACTCATTTCAAAGATTTGTGTGGGAGTGTTAGTGACAAGTAAAAATTGTGTAAAAGTATTGGAGTTTCGGTCACGYAAGTTTTGCTGGGATCATAATACATACATACATTTGTAATTATGTGCCGATAATAGTTTAATCTAGAAATGTGGGGGAATCCACGGCAATTAACTGATCAAATTAATTGAGAACAAACTAAAAATAAGTTTTTTTTTAATTTTACCCATATTTTGCAAACACTTGTATTTTATTTGCATTTGTTTCCAAATTTCCGATATTAACATGTGAAAAAATAAGGATAATATAAATAAAATAGTAACTAGTTTTCTTTCAATTGTGATAATATCAATTTCTAAGTAGTTTAATATTTTGCTTTGTTGTTTAAAACTTACGGACACCGCTTCACCGTAGAGTCCACTAGGCTTAGGACCCTAAACCAATCTTTTGTACACTTTGTTTTTAGGGTCGTTGTCCTGCATAAATATCCAAGTGGGATATTGTCTTCAGTGTACTATAGCATAAATTCCTGTAGTATGGCCACACAATCGGTTGCCTTCATAGTTCCCTGAATCATATGCAGTGAGCGGTCTTTATCGCATACTTAGGGTTATAGGCTGCATTATTCTGTATTTTTACATAATGAATTTCTTAATCGGAATTAAATAAGTTGACTTTTGTTTCGTCAAACCCGAAAATGTTACGTCATTGTTATTTAGGCCAAAGAACATATCAATCAGCAAACTTAATCCTTTGTCGCACGGTCAACATAGGCCCTTTTCTCGTGCTTCGGCTGTTCAGATTTTAGTATATAAGTACTTTGCGGTTAGTTTATGGGGCAACATGAATATTTATGTCATATTTTTTTGACGAAATAAATGGATTTTTCATAACACAACACTTTATATTTTTTTGACACACAATGCCATTTTTGAATTCCTGGGGAACCCATTTTACAGCTTGTCCAACCAGAGTTGTGGGAGCATTCAGTAAATTCGCTACTTTCCTGTACAAATTTCATTGTTTCACCAAATATTTAATATCTTCTCCAGTTTTCGGATTGCATCGATATGTGATAAGTACTGCTTCCTTTAACATATCGATGCAATCAACAGAAAAACCGTCAAAAGCAAACTTTTGTGTACATTGGTACATGTATTTGTGGGTTGTACGGTTGAAATATCCAGTTTTCGTCAAGGAGTCCTTCACCGAATGATATACGTTTGCTTTCCAACAGCTTTACAAATTTCAGCGTTCATACAGTACGAGGCACTAAAGGCAGCCAATACTATTGTAGATCCCCCGCCATGGTTGTGCTTGTGGCAAGTTGCCGAAGATGGCGGGTATACCTCCAAAATTTGTACGCTTCATAAAAAATGATATGCTCATTTTTATGGCATTGGGAGAGACTCGGCTCGGTTATTTTATTTTCATATTTCAGCTGGCAATCCTTTCGCAATATTTGGTGCATTCGTTGGCGATTAACTGATAGTCATGAATTGGCTTTAATTTTTGAACAACTCATCACGTCCTCAGTTCAAGTTTTGTCCGTTCGCTTACAAGTATTATGCGTAAATTAAGTGCAAAATGAATTTATGCTTTGGGGCGCTGATCAACGCATTGTATTGATCTATGTGCTTCTAGCAATAGAAAGCACCGTGGAGTTTAGTCTCATAGACAGGTATTCAGGTAAAAAGACATTGACACATTACGTTTCACCTTCTCTCCCCAACCATTTTGAGGTTTCGATGAAACTACTTATGTCTAATATGCTTTTAGTGGAAATCCATTCAAGGTTTGGTTCTTAATGGATTCCAAGGGTTTTGTGTCGGACTGTGCTAGAGCTGGGCATTYGCAGAGAAAGAGGAAGATTCTTTCCTTGTTTCCTGCTAATCCGCAGCCTCGGCAGATGTCGTTGTAGGGCATACCCATTTTGAACGCAAATGGCCAGTGCCTGTTGTGGTAGCTGTTACTATGTAGATACTTTATTTGACCTATTTAATGAGTTGTTGGCTCTTTTCCTTTCATATGTTGGCCATAATTGTTTAGTTATGATGCATTTTGTAATGTTTTTCCACATGTTATTTGCAACTTGTTGAAATTGGCTATTGATCTCTCAGTATAAAATTTGTAATTAAAATTGTAGTAATAAACTCTAGTTGTGCAAAAAATTGATACTTACTATTTTGGCACGATGGCAGGGCGCAGAGTCATCCTGAAAAATAAGGACATCCTCTCGTGAAAAATGGTTTTTCATTAAAGGTATTAAATTTGTTGCAAGTAGCTCCCGATACTTAGTCCCATTGACGGTCCCTTCTATTAAGACTAGTTTCACCAGACCATAGTAGGAAAAGCAACCCCAGACCATTCGGCTGCTTCCCTGCTTAACAGTTCTTTGAACACGTTCGTCCTTGAACCGCTCACCAGTTCTCTTTCTCACGTAGGACATAGCGTGCAAAAAAGGTTAAATTTGTACTCATCTGAAAAGATTGCATTTCGCTAATAAAGTTGAGTATAATTTCAATGTCCTTTTGTCCATCGTAAACGGTTTTGACGCATTTTTGATGTTAAAAGTGGTTTGACGGCCCAACGAGAGTTCAAACCGTCTTCGACGAACTTCCGTACCGACATCGCGATCCCTCATCGAAGTTTTTTAGAAATTCTCCCATGGAAGATTTGCGAAAGCCAACTCTATCAGTATTTTCCCGAATGGTCAGATTTTCTTTCGTAAAATAAAAATACGATTTTTTTTGCAATTCGTTAATTTTTTTTTAATTCTGCACGAGCATGAAATAAACTAAGAATAATCCTTTCTGCAGAAAATTAAACTTATCGGTTACAATCGTGTTTTAAATACAAACCCACAGGTTTTCCGTATTTCACTGTCCGCTACTGTATAGTTCGAACACCTAGATAAATATTTTGTACTTGGAGGCCGTCTTCGAAAAATTTATAAATTTAATTAAAAAGTGGTTTGTTTCAATACCTAGTTGAGTATTTACAATTTGTAAATACATAAATAACATAAAAAATAATATTTTACGTAATCGCAAGTTGGTTTTGGCTTTCTATGATTTCACGTAACAAATCCATTATTTTCATCATGTTTTCAGGATTTTTTTTAAATTAAAATTAATATACTAGTTCTCCTAAAAGCTTTCCCTATCAATGAATTAAAAACTGAAATAAGGATATTAATTTTTCTCATAATTTATGTTATTGCAATTATAATATAATTTTACCCTTCGGAGTCTGGTTATAATAAAAAGTCTAAATACTGAAGCTAAAGCAAGTGTTAAACATTTTTTATTYGGGATATACAATAACCTAAGCTTAAATTTAGTATTCATGGCTCGTTTATCGAGGCATTTAGACTCTTCAAAATCATGCACATATAGAATTTTTACCATTCCTGCACTTTTGATTTATCCGACTTACTTTTTAATCCTARAAAAACTATATTATAACTATAAAAATGTTATTATAAAACAAGTAGAGTCTAAATTCGTGTGCAACCGAACCTCCCCAAATTGCAAATTAAGGAACTTCACAGGTTGATCTATATATTATATAAGGTACTGTGCCCAAAAAATAAGGTGTCATTTGAATTTAAACTGTGCGCGTCGAAGGATTTGGAGAATTGTTTTTTTTTAGGTTGGTAGTACTGTCAGCCACAGTTATGTCAAAATATTCATTAATGTTTGAGATACGTGTCGTTTTGTGAGCTACTAAAAGTGAGTTTTTTCGTTTTTTGCGATGTCGAAATTTGTTGAGCAAAGAATTTGCATTAAATTTTGTTTACGGAATCAATTTTCTGCTGCGGATACGTTGAGGATGGTGCAAAAAGTCTTTGGTGATCAGGCTATGTCTAAAAAAATGGTATAGTGAGTTCCAAGCCGGCCGCGAACGTGTCGAAGACGAAGAGCGTCCAGGGCGACCACCAACCTCAACCGACGAAGCTCACGTTCAACAAATCAAAGATTTGGTTTTGAAAAACCGTCGATGAACAATTAGAGACCTTGCTGATGAAGTGGGCATACCGAAAGGCTCAGCCAATACCATTTCGAAGTATGTTTTGGGCCTCAAGCGCGTCAAATCTCGACTGGTACCGAAAACATTGAATTTTTCGGAAAAAAGGTGTCGCGTTGAAGTATGTGAAACGATGCTTTCCGACTGCCAGGGTGTCATGAAACGCATTATAACTGGCGACGAGACCCCGAAACAACCGATCGATCGAGAGAATATCGTGCCAAAAGACAGCCGAGACCAAAAAAATTGCGTCAAAGTCGCTCAAAAATCAAAGTCATCTTGACCATTTTCTTCGATTATCGTGGTGTTGTGCATTATGAATTCCTTCCAACCGGTCAAACAGTCAACAAGGATTATTATTTGAACGTTATGCGTCGTTTGCGTAGCGCTATCCGGCTAAAAAGGCCGGAATTGTGGAAAGACAATTTTTGGTTTTTACACCACGATAACGCACCATCGAATACTGCCCCCGTAATTCGTGATCATTTCGCCGAAAACTCAACCCATATCGTTCCGCAACCACCGTATTCACCTGATCTGTCTGGCTCACCAAGCTCAAAAGACCGCTCCGGGCAAACCGTTTTTATACGATAGAGGAGATTCAAGTCGCAGCGAAGACGGAACTGAAGGAACAGAAGTGCATTGCATCGGACGGGGATTACTTTGAGGGGATGAAATTGATTTGGAAGAAAAAATAGAGAATTTTCAAAATAAATACAATGTCACCTTATTTTTTGGGTGATATTGATATACATATAGGGGCTAAGGGAAAGTATATTCCTGATTTCATACATTTTTGGCACAGGTGTATGCTGTCATCACAAAATCTTTCCCTAAAGTTCAAAACTAAATTTCGTAGAATAACCAATAAAAAATATTTGAGTAACGTCACACACAAAATTGATCGGTGTATTTATTTGATATCACAAAGTATAATTTTACTATCTTCCGCTCCCCTTGAATGATTCAATTCAATATAATTTAGTTTTCTTTTCAAAGATTCCAGTATTTCCTCTTCATTAATTTTATTCAACCAGAGGATCGCAATTTTATATATACATTCACTTATCGAGCGCACTGCGCAATGATGGATGTGCCAGACGTTTTAASAGCAAAAGCGGGGCAAAAAATTCAATGTCTTTGAAATGGTATGAATAAAAAAAATGTTTGCAGACTATTTAAGCTGAACTTTTTTAGCGTTGTGTCACCTACTTTTCAGTTGTTTTTTAGCGTGAAGAACACATGAAAAATGTTAATTACCGATCCGATTTCATCGACATTTTACAATTTTATCATGCTCTAAATTTCAACCTTCAATAACTTTAACAAAAAAGAATTTTGACGAAATATTTATATCACAAGGTCTGCGTCTGGTCGCCTTCCTACTGAACTGCTAATTTTCAAAATCGGTGTTTTTGCGAAATTTTCATGAACCACTTCATGTAGTTTGACACACAATTTTAAATTTCTTATGATTCAATCAAACACCAATAATTATAACGAGAAAAAAACTTTTTAAAAATAATTTATTTAAGGTTTGCCATCTCTAGTCTAAATATTGCCAAAAACAGGTTATAACTGGGCTAAGCCCCGGATATTGTAATCTGGATCCCAGTCCCTACGGCTACTTTTTACGGAAAATATCGGTTAATTTGTGAGATGTACAAAGTGTTTTCCAAAGTAAACAGGACTTTTGGAATCTAGCGTCCCCTGGTGGAGCCATCTATATGTCGACTGGTGCGTTAATTTTACTATCTTTATTGATTGTAAAAAGTTTCATCACATTTCATAGATTGGAAGTGAAGGTATTGCGTTTTAAGTGTCAGTACGTTTGTGTTATCGGTGCGAAAATGAGCTTCGAACAAAGAGCCAACATTAAATTTTATTTTCAAATTGATAAAACGTTTACCGAAATGTTTCAATTGATGAAACAAGTCTATGGCGATGATTGCCTATTCCGACTGCATGAGTGGTTTCAACGTTTTCAAAGTGAGCGTGAAGACATAAATGACGATCAACATGTGGGCCAATCAAAATCCGTGATCATCAGAAATTCYATCGAAACTGTGCGTGAATTAATCAAAAATCAGCCAAAATCATCATTGAAATTCATGGAAATGGAATTGAACATCTCCAAAACATCGATTTATTTTGACCGAACATATGGGCTTACGAAAGGTGTGTGCACGGTTTGTTCCGCACAAATTGACTGACGACCAAAAATTGCTCACAATCCAACATTCGAAGGACATCGTCRTGACCGACTATTTGACCAAAAATCACATTTTAACGATTAACCACTCCCCATATTCACCTGATATGGCACCGGGCTTCTTCCTTTTCGGAAAAATGTATTTGCCCGTGAAAGGAAAGTGTTATGCAGACGTAGTGGCCATTTAATAGGCTTGAACCGGCATACTGGTGGCCATGCCGGTCAACGAGCTAAAAGACTCGTTCGACATGCTTTTTGACCGTGCAAAAAGCTGTATTGAAGCAGAGRAGACTTTTTTGAATAAAATAAATTGATTTTGCCGAAAAACCCATTTGTCATTTGGAACGCACCTTGTATTATTGAAATTCGGCGAGAATGTTTTTTATGATAATAAGGGTTTTCCTGTAAGAGTGATATGATATCTCTTCCACACACTAATTCTTAATGAAATTCAAATGTTTTTTATTTAATGTGAAGTACAATCTATCAAATTAAGTTCTTTCAAATGGCCTTCACGAATTCATTTGCGGGAACGAATTCGACTAATTAAATTTTTGAGTACATTTTCCACTAAAACATACAGTTAGTCACTTAAGTAAGTATACACTACATATATCTGCATTATTTTTGCACTAGCTTTCTTAAATAACACAAAATATAGGAAAAATGTATTTTATTCACTTGAAAGAAACATAAATATAATACTCAATTCAAAAGTGCATACAAAATGGCACAAAATAAAAAAAAATTACCAATTAAAAAGATTTGGTACAAATTCATATCACAAAAGTAAGTATACAAAGGCACAAATATSGAATTAATTATAAAAWTATTATTTGAAAAGGCAACTTCTAGTATTTGGTTGGATAACCACTGGACTTAATAATAGATTTAAGACGTGAAGGCATTGATTTCACCAAATTTGCGGTGACTGCTTGCTTCGTATCGAATATTTACGTATTTGCCGCTTTAGATGTTCCCATAAATGTTCAATGGGGTTTATATCCGGTGATTGGGGTGGTGTTTTAAGCTGTTTTTGCACATTGTATAAGAGCCATTCTCGCACAACTTTGGACGTGTACTTGGGATCATTATCGTGCTGGAAGACGAATGAGTCCTTCAGCCCCAATTTAATAGCGCTTTGCTTCAAATTATTTTTTAARATGTTAAGGTAACCGTATCGGTCCATAATAGGTTGGATAAACACCAGACTGCCTACCCCATTGGCTGCCATTCAAAAATGAAGATGATGTATACTTACTTAAGTGACTAACTGTATGTCATGAATAGCACGTTCAATATTGACTTCTAAAGCTTAAAGAGAGTCTGGTTTATTGCTAATGAGCAATGACTTCAAATTGCCCCACAATTCTAATGGTGTTATGTCATAACTTTCATTCAATGTCAGAATTTCTTGAAATAATCAAATCTCTAAATTTTTCTCGCAATAATTTGGTTGTTTCAAGTGCTTTGTGACACCCAGCCCTTTCGGAATAAGATGTTGTCACGATCAACTTCTTCCAATTGCGGTTATTCCACTAGACCAGAAACCACACTAAACTATGAATTTAGGTGAATATAATGGTTCTTCATGAATAATTTGTGGATTTTCTTCGCATTAGAATCGATTGCTTTTTTTATTTACCGCACCACTCAGATTAAAGTAAGTCTTATCAGGGAAGATGGTTTTCTTAAAAATGTCGTTATAGTTTTCAAGTTTTTCCAAAACAAAATTAGCAAATTAAAGACTATTACGGTGATCCAATGGCTTCAGTTCTTAAGTGAGAACAATTTTATACGGATGTAAGGTTAAATTCTATTTCTTGAATCTTGGAATCCACAACTTGGGGTCTTCAGCAACACTTACCTGAATGGCAGCAAGTTCTTTGTCGTATTAACACTTGAACATTATGTAAAGAAAATGTACGCTCCAAATTTTCAACAATTGGACGAAGAGCGAGCACAGGTGGACGATTATTATGACCATAAACTGGTTTATTATTTTAATGCTGAAATTGGATAATTTGTAAACGTTGTTCTTACGTATATCTTGCCATGATGATATTGTAAATATTACTGAATACAATGAAAAAAATGCAGATTAAAGACATTTTAAAAATGAACTAAACAAAATTTAGAAATTATACCATCCCAATTGGAAACCCCGGATCTTCTGTTAAAAATGAATAAAATCGGATCTTTATTTTTTTTTTTTTAGTTCCCATATATCTAATATGAATTTCAAAATTTCGGTTCATTGATGTCAATCAATCGACGAGGTTTCCTTATAAAACTCATAGAACATAATTTTTTCGATAGTAATTTATCGTAATGCCAAAAAGGTATACAGTCGCCTCAGTACTATTTTTAACATTCATATACCCAATAACGGGAATTCAAACAAGCGGTTGACTTTATACCATATATGTGGGGCAATTATGTGAACATCTAATATTGCATCTAATATTTTGCATGTGAAAATTATTAATCAAAACAACTATTTCATTTTCATTAAAAACTCGCTAAACTATGTCAATGTCGTCATATATCTCATACAGCTCATCGTTCCATCGAATGCGATATTCGCCGTACCCAATGCGCTAAGGACCATAAATCTTTCGCAGAACTTTTCTCTCGAAAACTCGCAATGTCGACTCATCAGTTGTTGACATCGTCCAAACCTCTGCACCATATAGCAGGACGGGAATTATGAGTGACTTATAGAGTTTGCTTTGTTTTTGTCGAGGGAAGACTTTGCTTCTCAATTGCCTATTCAGTCCGAAGTAGCAGCTGTTGGCAAGATGCGCTGGATTTCTAGGCTGACATTGTTGGTGTTTACGCTGGTTCCAAGATAGACGAAATTATGTACGACTGTCAACAGTGAAGTGAGTGCCAAGTCGCGAGTGCGACGACTGTTTGTTTGATGACAGGAGATATTTTGTTTTGCTTCCTTGTCCAGTCTGGAGAAAGCAGAACTAATGGCACGGGTGTTGAGACCGATGATATCAATATCATCATGATACGCCAGCAACTGTACACTCTTATAGAAGATGGTAAGTTCTCTATTTAGTTCTGCAGCTCGAACTATTTTCTCCAGAAGCAGGTTGAAAAAGTCGCACGATAAGGAATCGCCTTGTCTGAAACCTCGTTTGGTATCGAGCAGCTCGGAGAGGTCCTTCCCTATTCTGACGGAGCTTTTGGTGCGGGGATACCAAACTCAGACATCGCGGCRTAAAGGCAGCTCCTTTTCGTGCTGTCGAAAGCAGCTTT
Source organism: Bactrocera latifrons (assembly GCF_001853355.1). Taxonomy (NCBI): domain Eukaryota; kingdom Metazoa; phylum Arthropoda; class Insecta; order Diptera; family Tephritidae; genus Bactrocera; species Bactrocera latifrons. Next base: position 99,635 of record NW_017536982.1, on the reverse strand, counting down.
GAAATCGACGAAGAGGTGGTGAGTGTCGATTCTCCTTTCACAGGTCTTTTCCAAGATTTGGCGCATGGTGAATATCTGGTCGGTTGTTGATTTTCCGGGTCTGAAGCCACACTGATAAGGTCCAATCAGTTTGTTGACGGTGGGCTTTAATCTTTCACACAATACTCCGGTGTTGAAACCTTCTGTAAGCAGCCGCAATTTGTCGTAGAGTTTTCGAATATTACCCCTGGCGGCCAGCTTATCAAGCTCTTCATACTCACGCATTTCGGCCTCTTTCTTTTTCTGTCTGCAAATGCGTCTCGCTTCCCTCTTCAGCTCTGGGTATCTATCCCATCCCGCATAGGCCGTCTGTTTTCTCTCCGCTGCGACACAGCATTCCTCGTCGTAACAGCTGTTCTTTTGCACTTTCCGAAAACCAATGGTTTCGGCTGCAGCTGTAAGTAAGGAGTTTGAAATGGCGTCCCACAGTTCGCTTATACCGAGTTGTTGACGAGTGCTCTCAGAGTAGAAAATCGTTCGGCTGTCTGTTGTGTTCTCGACGTCGAACCTTCCTTGTGTTTGTTGGCGAGCGTTTTTTTTTTTTGCTGCACAGAGGCGGGTGCGAATCTTGGCTGCAAGAAGATAGTGATCCGAGTCGATGTGAGGACTTCGGAGCGCACGCACATCTACAATACTGGAGACGTGTCTTCCGTCTATCACAACATGATAGATCTGGGTGGCAGTTTTTCGATCCGGAGACAGCCAGGTAACCAAAGATACCTTCTTTGCCCACCCTGGCGTTAAAGTCGCCAAGCACGATTTTGACATCGTGGCGGGGGCAACTCTCATAAGTGTGTTCCAAGCACTCATAAAAGGCATCTTTGGTCACATCATCCTTCTCATCCGTCTGGGCGTGGGAGCAAATCAGCGATATGTTGAAAAACCTCGCTTTGATGCGGATTGTGGCTAGACGTTCATTTACCGGAGTGAATGATAGTACTCTGCGACGGAGTCTCTCTCCCACTACGAATCCCACACCAAACTTGCGCTCCTTTATATGGCCACTGTAGTGAATGCCACAAGAATCTAATCGTCTCTGTCCTTGTCCCGTCCATCGCATTTCTTGGACGGCGGTGATGTCAGCTTTTATTTTCACGAGGACATCAACCAGCTGGGCAGCGGCACCTTTCCAATCAAGGGGAAACATACACATAACAAACCAGAGAAGTAAATTTTGTTATGAACAATAATGTAATTTTTTAATAAGTTATTTGCATATTTTATGTTTTATATGATTTTTATTTAGCATTAGAATACACAACGAATCAAAATAACATATTTTGTATAAAAAAACTTCTTAGTATTTTGTAGAACACCCCCTCCTCCTAATAACCTTGGCTATTCGTTTATTCAAAAAAGCGCTGAAGATCATAATTATTAATTTTTTCATTCCGCACAGCTTCAACAATGTTTTCTATTTCTTTTAGACTACTTAGACGCTTTTCTGTTAACATTTTGCCCAAATAATGCCAGCAGTTCTCAATTGGATTGAGATCTGAACTGTTTCCTGGCCACGTGAGAGACCCTGTTCCATAAAAATGTTTTTGATTTGAAACCTTTAAGTGTTTGTAATAAATTATTGAAATATCTATTTCAATATTCCAACCCCTACACGTTGAAATTACTGTATACATGCTTTGTTCGGTCCATTTTGGAGTATGCAGTGTTCATCTGGAGATCATATTGCATATCGTCAATTAATAGGATCGAGCGTGTTCAAAAGACCATCGTATACATCTCGTTTATTGCTTTTACATCTTAAACTACTGGAAAAACGACGGTCGGTTCTCTGCCTTTCATTTGTTTTTAATGTTATTAATGGAGGTACATATTTATTAGGGAAAATTAACTTCAATGCTGCTCAACGTTGTCTCAGATCTATTTCCCCATTTTATTATAAAAAGGAAAGTACTAACTTTGCTGAATATGCTCCTTTCATGCGTGCTATGCGTGAGTTTAACTCGATTTAAGAAAAAGTTCTTCTTAATTTTTCTCACTCTAGGGTATCCTTCGTTATTAGACTCAATCCTGTTTTTTAGTTTAAGTTAACCACTTATGTACTTTTAATTTAATTATTTTAGAACTCTAATTTGCATCCTAATACCCCATTAGTCTGTATGAATTAATGTTCATAGACTTAACTAACTAAATAAATACATAAATAAATAAATAGTGACAGTTCAAAATAGGAATATTAGAAAATTTTCGACTGCGTGGATTTTTTTTCGCTGAGTGTAATAAAAATTATTTAATATTGCGTATGAAAGCCATTATTTTTACAGAGAGCTTCCAAACGTCTTAGCATTAATTTTATCAAGTTTCGGCAAAAGTCGGGGCGTATCTGGTCCCATTCTTATTTCAAACTTCTTTTGAGCACACTTTTTGATGAAATTTGGTGATTCTTAACTTCGTTTTCTAGATGAACCTAAAGATTTTCAATTGGATTGATGTCCGGCCTTTGTTGCGGTTTTGGCAGATGTTTCTTATAGAATAGAATACGCATTTTAACGTAGGGGGTTTTCTTCTTCTTCTTGATTGGCGTAGACACCGCTTACGCGATTATAGCCGAGTTAACAACAGCACGCCAGTCTTTTCTTCTTTTCGCTACGTGGCGCCAATTAGATATTCCAAGTGAAGCCGGGTCCTTCTCCACTTGGTCCTTCCAATGGAGTGGAGGATGGAGTCATGTGTAGAAGTTCACGCAAGTGAGGAAAGTTTTCTGATCGCCATTCACTTGGGAGTGGCCAGAAACGATTCTTTTACATATGACTCAAGCAGCTCACGACTTCCGGTCCTTGACCAAGTATCCTCTGGGTAGCCTAAGAACATCCGTTTGAAGGTGAGCTAAAGTGAGAAGGCGAAACATTCCCTGCATAGGGTTGTGCGCTGGGTTTGGGACCCGCCACGTAAAAAAAACCACCCCAATGACAACGCTACAACAGCCTCGTAGGGGGCTTTATGTTTCGGGTAATTCTCGTGTTGAACTCTTTTGTTTATTTATAACCGATATAAGTGGTTTTTTCTTGCAACATGGCCGTATTGTTATTTCAAAGCACTCAGCGCGCTGTTTCATCTGAGATTTTGATGCGAGACGCTGCTCTAAATGAGGCTGATAATTGTAGATTTTTACGTTTTTGCTGTAATATTTTTATTACATTACGTATTTATTTTTACTCTATTCTCTTACTGTCAGTAACTTTGGTCATCCAGTACGGCCCGCGTTTTCTGAGTTACCGCGTTCTTTGTCCTCTTTTTCCCATTATTTTTTGGCGACATCGCCGTAAATATCACTAATATATTATGTGGATTTACCTTCATTGTGAAGGTGCAAAATAATTTTTTTCTCAAAAGCCAACATGGAACCATTATCATAATCGAAATAAATGCAACTAAAACAAAATTCGGTTCTAATATGTACTAGCAACCATATTATTATAAAAATATAGAAAAACACAAAATCCGAACTAAATAGCAGATTTGAAAACCAAAGCAAAATACTTTTGTGAGCCCAGAATTTCGCCGAAATATATCAAATATATTTTTTGTTTGATTTGCATAACGGGACAGTATTTTTTTTCATTGTTTACTATTTTTTTTTAAAGAATATTTAGTCATTCTACCAGACTTTTTGGCGCATTTGCCTCTCAGCGTGTAGATTATTTTCATAAAATTATGTGAAAACATGTTCCCTAATATACTTGAGTACTGCTTCGAATTAACGCAATTAGCTCAAATGCACCCGATTTAATGATTTCCGACTTTCTAGCTAAGTTTAAACCGTACAAGTGTTCTGTCAGATCGTCGAATTCGAAAATGGGCGGAATCGGACCACTGCATTGCCAACAAATCGCCCATAGCCGAAAACCTAGAAAGTGCCACAACTAAGCACTAAATTAAGATATACTTAATTGCCATATACATGAGGCACCTGCGGGCAAAAAATTTTTAAAAGTGGGTGCGGCCCCGCCCTTTATCTAAACTACTAATGATATAATTGAGTGCAGATATTATAAGAACTCCTACCGACAGTGTGAAAATGGATGAAATCGGATGATAACTTCGCTCACTCCCTATATAGTGGTACTGTTCAAAACTACGAAAAGCGCAAAAAATCAATAAMTAATTACGTCAGAGACATTAAATTTTACCTCCGAGGTGGTATAAGAAGGCTTTATGGGAGCCGGTGTGAATATTTGATGATGGGCGTAGCACCGCCCACTTTTAGGTTAAATCACATATCTCGAGACCAGACCATTCTTCTCATATTCCTACTTATATATTACGTATAATAATTTTCGATTTTCTAACAAATCTTATGTATGTCGATAAGTTATATGTATATAGTATAAAATTGTTAAGATTTCGATCCTCTGACTGACGCCTCCTATAGTATTTCTTTGACTTTGGTTCTTGTAAGTTGCAAGAGTATAAAATATTCGGTTTCACCCGCATTTAGCACTTCCTTACTTGTTATAGGTTTTGTATTTGCATATAGTCAAGGTACTATTGATTTTCTATATACGTATGTATATCAGCATTAAAAGTTGACTAGGTTTGTGATAAATGATTTCATAAAAGAAGGATTAGATTAAAAGTTGAAATTTCCACTTCGACCTATTGTTATCACAGTCCCACGTTCTACCAGCAGGCGTTCGCATAGACTTTCACAATAGCGGCTTCTATGTGTTTTTTCACCTAAATTTATAATCTACTACTAGCTCTAAGGATAGAAGAGATCTCCTTACCGTATACGGAATGATGGCCATTTTGTTGGGTTAATGTTACGCCCAACATCGACTCACCATCATTCAGTGAATGCCATTGAATGTTAGCAAATAGAAAAGCTCATCTACCACCAGACACCAAAGTACCCCATGGTCGTTTCTAGTTGCGTGTTACGTTAACCTTTAATATATTTAATTAATTAAAATTTTGTTATTTTTTTATAATTAAATGTTCTACATGTATTACCAAACCAAAATGTAACTTAATATGTACATATATGTATATCTATAGCGATTATTGTATTGTATTTTTTTAGACTCCGTTAAAAAGAATGGGAAGCCAGGTAGTTTTAACCATACGAAAAGAGATGACTTTCTGTCAAATTCATGGGGGAATCAGAAAAAAGGGAAACATATGACCGACAATCCTTCAAACATTAACAGGGTAAGTATTATTTTCCATTGAAAAAAACGAAATGAGTATGTAAAAATTATATATAATAATAGGCCATCAGAACAGAAAATATGTATACAATGGGTAAATACGAGAACAAAGCGATTATAAGTGCTCCGAATGAGGATAAGAAAACAGTTACGACAGCTTCTGTGGTACCCAAAAAGACGACTTGGGCGTCAATCGCTTCGCAGCCAGCAAAATCGGCTCTAAGGGTACCTAACAAGTAGATAACCTTTTTTGAATCACTTCTATAACATAGTATAATTTTAGACTAATCTTTCAACATTAAGTCATAAAAAAAAAGGGCCAGGCATGCCTCCTCCACCAATGGTACCGGGAAAACATAACTTGGATGTTAATACATGGGAATTGCCAAACAACAATCCTCCTCCTGTACCATCTCCATCCCCGTCGACTGATAAATCATTTACTGAAGTTGATCCCAATTATACAGTCGGAGTTGGATGTGATTATGAAATAGAAGAGAAGGCCGACCGAAGTCACAAAGGGAATCAATATATTCGCGAAGAAAATAAAGTAAATTACAATAATAGTAATTATGGACGCACGCGAACTTCACCTACAAATAATTCGCGTAAGAACTGGTCTTTACAGATCTTGGAACAAAATAATCGGGGGCCTGGAAATACAAACTTAGGTCATATTCGTCGATCCGATAATAATATTGGAAATTGTGGTTATCAAAGTCGATTCACGGAACGTAAAAACTATACTCGTTTAACGGAACAAGAATCTACTATAAAAGATAGTGCTGAACGAAGTATTAATTCATGCCAGAATGTTGACGAAATAACTACAGAAGTTTCAAATGCAGTGCTTGAAAAACTATATGATAAAAACAATTATAATCCATTGGAAATTGACTTGAATATTGCAACTTCAGCAAGGTATCTGGATAACATTTGTAATATACATATGTACAAATAATTTATTTCTGATGCTTTTAGATTCTTTGTTATTAAATCATATTCCGAAGATGATATTCATCGAAGTATAAAGTATGAAATTTGGTGTTCAACTGATCATGGCAACAAACGACTAGATGATGCTTTTAAAGAACGTCAAAAGGAGGGAGGGCAAGTTCTTCTCTTCTTTTCTGTAAATGGTTCCGGTCATTTCTGTGGAATGGCTCAAATGATTACCGCTGTTGACTATAATTCTACATCAAGCGTATGGTCTCAAGATAAGTGGAAAGGAAAGTTCAAAGTGAAGTGGATTTACGTGAAGGATGTTCCAAACCTTAAATTAAGGCACATACGTCTAGAAAACAATGACAATAAATCTGTTACAAACTCACGCGACACTCAAGAGGTGCCTAATGCTAAAGGTATCGAAGTTCTTCAAATACTCCACTGTTATAAGCATTCTACATCCATTTTTGACGACTTTTACCATTATGAAAAAAAACAAGAAGAGGAAGTTTCAAAGAAGCCAACTTCTTACGATAATGTAACAACGACTCCACCTATAAGTAGACATTATAGTCGCCAAAGTGATGATCGTGATAGGGAAAGAGATATTCGAGTAACTGTTGGGTCTCAAAAATTTTTCACTAGTGGTACCGCCAGTTTTCGTGAACGAAATAATTCTTATCGAGGAAATTTCCATAACTTTAATGAACAGCGTCGAAATGAAAGCCATAAAATGAACTTATCTTCAGATTCACAGCAAAAAGAAAGAGATGAAAGAGCTGATACTGAGGTAGATAGGGATAATAATGAATATGGATGTCGATATGGCTCTAAGCTCGATTATATTCAACGTTCCAAGCACAACAGGGACCGTGATTTATGTGAAAAAGAAGTAAGATATCGGTCCTCAGCTAAAGAAACGTTAAAAGTGAGTTAACAAAAACAAAACAAAAAATAGTAGTAACTTTGCTTTTTTCTTTAGGACAACGAATATGGCTACTGATAATACACGACACACAGTTGACTAAAATGATTATTAACTTTGCGCATATTATTACGAGATAAATCAGTAATACAATGAAGAAAAAATTATTGAACAATATATTATGAAGAGTTCAATTACATTGCTTTTTTGGTATAAACTTTTTTAGTTGACATAGTTGTCCTAATATTCGAATCTTTACGTATAAATTAAATTATTGATTTTCCATAAAACCAATTGATTAAAGAGATTTAAATCGTCTTTCCATTAAGGTACTCTGTAATTAATAGAAAACTTATGAGTTGACCAAAGCATTCCATAGTGAACGAAATTACCAATCTGGTACGGATTAATTAATTACTTCAGATCGAATAGAACATTCGTACCTACACAATATAACCATTCTGTTTTTTTTTTAGAAATTAATCAATAAGACCAATTTTAGTTAATTTAAAAACCAAAAAAAAAAAGAAACAAAAATTTAATTTTTTTAATAACTTATGCTTATGGCGTTAAAAAAGTACTCGGAGTTAGATGTATCAGAAGGACAGTTGCACGAAAAGTCAAATTCATCTGAAAGAACCAGTTTAATTTTGTTAGCAAATTTTGATGATTTTGTGAATTTCGATGAAATGAGAGGGGCTGAAGATACCAACAATATAAAACATCTTCTATTATGGTAAATATAGAAATTTGTTGTGTGTGTTGTGCCGGAAGTAACGAAAATCTTTTGCGAGCGGCTATAGTTCCACTTCTGGCAGCATCCTAATTTGTAGCGATAGATTTTCTATTCTATCTGCAAGATGAATTAAAAATTGTATAGATATATGGATGTATGTAGAACACGGATATGTGCTAACGACAGTTTTCGTGTAGAAGTGCGAAAAGCTTCCACATTCACTGCATATACCATATTGCGCAAAATTACTTTAAACCTTCGTATCACGTTGACTTCTATCGCAGTTTCTTCCGAAACCACTTCAGGTTTATGGAATAAACCTTCTTCAGTACCGCATTCGATAGTTTTTAAAACCACTTTTGAATTAGAACCAACCATAATTGTGAAACATTTCTCTTTCCACTGCTATATATACTTACGTCGGATCATCAATTCTTCACATGGACTTACATCATCAATCCCCAACCTTCGTACTCGAGGGTCCGTCCTGTATGCTTTAAATGATTCGGACGATGACATACATATATATTTTTAGGTTAGGCAGTACGTATTTTCCGCACACACTTGTCGTACCATAAGTAAGCTTTGAAAGATTACAACTGTGGGAATAAAAGCAAAACAATTAACAATTGCAGTGATGTATTGTCCATCGAATAATAAAATATTATCAGTGCAATTTAAATTTGAATTAATCCGTGCCAAATTGAATATTTCATCCACTGTGCATTCATCGGATCTTTTGTATGACTCTTTATGCTTAAGTTCTTTAAAAGGAAGGTAAAACTAACGGTTTTTTACATTCGAACTGAAAATAAAATAAAATTAGAATAAAGGGAAAGTTGAAAAAGACTGAAAATTGATTTAAGAAAAATAACACAAGAAAGGCGAAAAATTACTAAAATATAGAATATAGTTTTTAAACGTTCCATTTAAAAGAAATATTACATTGAAGAATTCTTGTTTAATGAGATGAAAGATAATTCCACAAACGCGTGTGAAGAACGGCCGTACTGTCTTTTAAAAATATGCACTCTTGTTTCAGTAAAAACTATTTTAACATTCCGCTGGAGGTTTTGAATATTTAAACGTATTTGTGTGGAGGAAATTAAAAGGTAATTAACTGAAGAGGTCTAAAACGCTTTAGAAATTTAATTTCATTTAATATATTGTATTTGCGATGTTCCCACAGTCCATTACTTTCAGGTTCTAAATTATGGATAGCTTCTTTCATTATCTCGTTTTTATCCACTAGCTAAACAAGTTTATACATTTGTTGCAACTTTGTTTTTTATTTGTACAAAATAAATGTTACAAGTAGCTAATATTAATTTTAAAAAGTTTATTTTGCCGCTCTTCATTTTATATTATTATTTTCACCAAATACACTTTTCTGGGAAGCAGTTGTAGTTTTATGATATTCTAAAAAAAAAGGTGTTTACAAGTTAGGAAACCAAACAGTTTGCGTCATATTCTAGGTTGTAGACGTTTTCATTTCACAGAGAACGGAAAGAAGACACCTTATTCGATAACACCAAATACAGTATTTTATTTTAAAATGTAGTTTTATGTTGCCAGTGCACACAATTAATCTCTTAAAGACCTTTTACGTGCGTCAGCAGAATACCTAAATGTACATTACGAGTGGATATCGACTACTAGCGCAGACAATTGTGCTTTCTGTGGTAATTTTGGTATATTAATCGATTTCTAAAACCCGTAATATAGTAAGTAAATAAGAAAACATGTATATATTATTTATATTAATTTTAATTTTGTTTTTCATATTTGAAGAATTGGGTGTGGTCCCACCCTCTAATGAGTTTAATGTATATATGTATATTCTAAACTACTAAAGCAATAACAGCCAAATGCGCCCATCACAAATCTTACAAGAACTCCAACCGATATCGTGAAAATGGATGAAATTGGAAGATAACTTCGCTAGCTCCCCATGTTGTTGTTTTAACTGTTATCTAATCCCCGTTGGGGTGGTAAGGGTCATTTGCGTTCTCGTCGAGGTCATCTAATGGGAGTCCCAAGAAACGGGTGTTAGAGTAGGGTTTGTAGGGCATGCGTGGCCAGTATCACGCGAGGACTCATTGCATGCAGGACATAAATCGGGTATGTCAGGCTCAATTCTGGATAAGTAGGAGTTTAATCTGCTACAATATCCAGGACGAAGTTGCGCTCGGGTCACTCGCGTTTCTCGCGGCAACTGGAGCTCTTCGTCTGCGGTAGGTGGTGATTTCACTCCAAGAACGCCATTCACGGGAAGGGAGTCGGTGAAGGTGTTGATGGCTCCACTGTGAATGGCGGTCAGTACTTGTCGAAAGTCAGTCCCGTCGGCGCATTTACGACGTCATCGACGTAGTCAAGGAAGGACCTTTTGATGCTCCTAGGAGGCGATTCCGTTCCAAGCAGATGGCTGCAAGGGTGATTCAACGGAAACATCCTAATAGAACTGTTTGGAGAGGAGTTTATTATGCTCCTTTACATTAAGCATAAGCGTCTCACTGTGGAGGTGTCCTATGGGAGACATCAAAAGGCATCCCGTCGTGGTCCGAAGTGCAGTATTCTGCCAGGTCTGAAGATTCCTCATCTGTATTCCACTGCATCCAGGCGACCAGATTGGTGCTGCGCAGTTAAAAACTGGCCGGCCGATTGCCTTGTAAGTTGCCAACAACGTTTCTTTATCTTTTCCCCATGTGCTGCCGGCTAGCGATTTGAGTATCTTGTTGCGGCTCTGTACTTTGGCGATAATCGCGGTCGTATGGGGAGAAAAGGAGCACAGACTATCGAAGATTACGCCTAAAATCTTAGGGTTATTGAAAGACGGAATTTTAACGACATCGACTGCAATATTAAGCTAAAGTCTATACTCCTTCGTCCAGTACGTAAATATGATCGCTGGGGATTTGGTGGGGGAAAGTGTGAGGTTTCGTGCAGTGAGGAAACGAGAAAGGTTGGAGAGGTAGTTGTTTACCTTCCCACACATGCCATCGATTCCATTGCCCGACGTCAATATCGTGCAGTCATCTGCGTACGAGGTTATGGAAACCCCCTCTGGTGGTTTCGGGAGTTTCGAGATGTAGAAGTTAAACAGTAGCGGGGAGAGGACACCACCGTGCGGAACCCCTTGTTTAATTCTTCTCAGTTTAGATGTTTCACCTCGAAATAGTACGAATGACTGACGACCGTTGAGATAGTTCATGGTCCACCTCTTAAGCCCTGGAGGGAGCGAAGTTTTTTCAATGTCCTGCAGTAGCGTTGTTTCGTTGACTGTGTCAAAAGCTTTTGACAAGTCCAACGCTACGAGGATCGTTCTCTCACAGGGTAGTTTCTGGTTGAGACCACGTACTATCTGAGCGTTTATGACGCTAAGTGCTGTGGTGGTGCTGTGTACTTTTCGGAATCCATGCTGGTGACGGGCTAGGCTCAGGTGGTGAGTGAAAGTCGGGAGTAGCAAGGCCTCAAGTGTCTTCACTACTGAGGAGAGGAAAGTTATCGGGCGATAAGATAATATATATATTTTCGGCGATCTAACCCCGTTTGGATCGGTAAGTWCTACTTGCTAGCTCCCCATATAATGGTAAGGTTAAAAACTACTAAAAATAATAAATCAATAAGTAAATACACTAAAGGAATTACATTTTACCCACGGGTTGGTATGAGAGTGCTAAATGGAAGCCGGTGTGAAAATTGGACGACGGATGTAGTACCGCACACTTTTTGGTGAATAGTGTATTTTGGTATCTAAAATGGGCGAAACCTTGACCTAATATATATATATCTAATATCAGGATTTTCGAACATCCGACAGATTTTGCTTCATATGATTGTTTTTTTTTTTTTTAGTATGCGTCATGTTTTTCTAAGAAACTTTAGACGCTCAGAAATTTAGTATTTTTACGACCAACGTACTTACAAATTAATTTATGTGTACTAAACGCCTCAATTCTTCAACAKCGCTGATTTGCGCCCATGCCACGACGGAAGAGGACGATGTGAGCAAAGTTTAGTTAGCGCTTGAAGCCTACCAAGCGAGTTGCCTCCGCCACGATGYCAAAATCGTGCTTGGCATCTTTTAAAGCCAAGGTGGGGAATGAAGGTATCTTTGACACAAGTTTGTAATGAAATAATAATCTCCATGATGAAACATCCCCAAATGAGTTGAGGCTGATCGATTACGCTAGGGCTCAAAATATATGGGGTACTCACAAAGTGTCATAAAGCATCGAAAAATCAAAAAATCATAAACTTTTACACTAGTTTAAAAAAATTGAGAAAATGGAGCAGCCGAAATTGGGCTGCTCAATCCACAAAAAGGGAGACCAAACAATCTGCGCCAACTACCTTGGGATAAGCCTCCTCAACATCGCATATAAGGTTCTATCGAGCTACTGCTCTCGATCATTTTTCTTGTCAGATTGACAGACGGCCTTTTGCTGTTGTCGTTGTTCTTTCCAAGTTTGTATCGTCGCTTCGTATCTAAACTCGTATTCTTCAAGTATCAACTACCAAGAGAAATGATCAAAATTTTAAATTAAAAACAAAAAATAAAGTATGATAACGCCCAAAAGCGCCTGATATATGACATTATTATTTGTTATTTTGCAGAACCATTCTGTGAATTTAAGTACATAATAAATAAGGAAATAATAATAACTGCTCCTGTTGTTGCGGACTTTAGTAAATCTAGAAGCTTATCTACTACCACCAGACTCAATAGTAAAAGTGATAGCATTTTGAGAGCATCCATTTTTTCTTTCCTAGTTGGATGCTAGATGAACGTATATTGATTTCAGTGATCCATTTTCTAAAAACTGCATTCACCCATAGTTGTTCGAAAAATAAGTTAGTTTATTTGTAAGTTATTTTTTGAAATTCTTAGTTTTTACTATTAATACTATTTATATTATACTATTTTACTATTAATACAAAAATATGTATGTATCTACAGCAATAATTATATTTGGATTTTTTTGACTACGCTAAAGTAGTGTCAAGTGAAACAGACAGTTTTAAGGGTTTTGTCTGTGTTCGAGCTGCTTAATAATTACCGCAGTACTGCAACTTTGTTGCTAAATTGATACTCTGTTTGTTGTTGATATTTTGCTGCAATACTGCAATAAATATTTCGCGAAGRACGCGTTGCTTACAAATATGGAAATCTTAACGTATATAATTTCTAAGCTTGATATCATAACCTTTCCAGCCGACTCTTTCAACACCTGAGAACCGGTTCATCATGTGCAGTCCACTAGAATGACTGTCGATTGGACTGCAGTGGGAAATGACGGAGCTATGTTTCTYTGGATTATGAACTTGCGAGGCAACCACTTTCGCCTCTTTAAGGCGTCATTGTCCTCTTTGCTCATTTCGCCTGTTTTCAGCTTAGCAAATATCTTTTCGACGGTGGATTTCGATGAGCTCAAATTCAACAGTATTTTCAACCAAAAAGTAATGTTTTATTAACACACGAAATGCTTTATGATCCATTTTTTTTTTTTTTTATGTAAACTAACACAAGTTGCTTCACAACAATGCTATATCTCATTAACAAATAGTTATAATCCAACTAATAGAATTCAGATAAATTTTAGTAGTAGGCGGTTATTGTCACTTGCGAAGCGAATTTATTTGGCGAAGCGAACGCTTTGGCGAACATATCTCAAATTTGCATTGTGAATGGCGAATGAACGTATTCGCTAAAATATGTCGTTGACATTCATAAAAAAAAGTAGCGCGTTCATCCGAATTTGACATTTGTGTCATTTATACTTAAAAATATTTATTATTATATCACCTGAAATTCGAAAATATGTTTAATAACGCGGATCTGTATTTTGAGGATAATTACGATGTGGAAACGCGAACTAATCTTCTTCGACATCGCCGTTTTATTAGAGATAATTCTAATCCTACAGAGCTAC
>NW_017536982.1:70003-83074 GCF_001853355.1 Bactrocera latifrons | reverse complement strand
AATACCAGAAATTTATTTTCGTCACTCGTTCGCCATTTTCTGGCGAATTCGTTAGAGATTCGCAACTTACAATTCGCCACGGCGAAAGTCGCCAAAATTTTCATTYGCTTCGCAAGTGACAATACCCGCCGTAGTATTATATATATATCCGCCACAGTGAAGCGAGGACGGGTCCTCTAGTCAAACATAATTTAATATTTAATACACAATTGACTTACAATTCCTCCTCCATCTTATCTCGCATTGAAAATGTTTATGATGTGTTTGTTACGCTTGTGATACACAACATTTTAATGGCAGAGCGTGTTACTTTGGCAGCGTTGCACGAATTTTCGCTAATTTTACAGCGAATGCACCCTTTAACTTTTTAATTTCACATTCTCGTTTTTCACGCAAGGCTCGATGTCAAATTCGGCACCTCATAACTACCACATCGAACCGTTTGAAATGTTTTGTTATTTCTAAACATAATTTACGWGATAATGGCGCAGAGTTATTTTCAATTCTGTTGAAAGATTTTGTTTTACAATAACAAAAAAATTGATCTACTATTTTACCAAAATTAGCGCTTTTTCCTTTAATGTGTGCCATAAATAAACAATTTAAATTTCTTAAAACTTTCGCTGTACCTAAAAAACTGTAGTCTAACGAATGAATCTTGATTAATTAACTTTGGATGGTACAGCACCGCGTTCCAAAGTAAACAGGACTTAAAAAAAACAACAAATGGTGTTTTGGCAAAATCAAGTTATTTTATTCAAAATAGTTTCCTTCTGCTTCAATACAGGCACGGTCCAAAAGCATGTCGAACAGGTGTTTTATCTCGTTTGCCGGTATGGCCACCAGTAAGGCGATGCAAGCCTTTTGAGTGGAATCTACGTCGGCATAACGCGTTCCTTTCATGGGAAAATGCAATTTTCCGAAAAGGAGGAAGTCGCGCGGTGCCATATCAGATGAAGTGGAAGTGGTTAAAAAGTCATTTTTGGTGAATTATCGGTTTAATGATGGCCTTTGAATGTTGGATTCTGAGCAAATTTTGGTCGTCAGTCAATTAGTGAGGAACTAACCGTGCACACACCTTTCGTAAGCCCAAATGACCACTTTGAAAACGTTGCAACTATTCGTGCGCTCCGCTACGGGATAGGTAATCATCGTCATAAACTTGTTTTTTTCAATTGAAATGTTTCGGTAAAAGATTTACCAATTTTAAATTTAATGTTGGCTCTTTGTTTGAAGATCAATTCCGCACCGATAACACAAACATACTGACCTATGAAATGTGATGAAACTCTGGAGAATCAATAAAGATAGCAAATTCTATCGCACAAGTCGACATATATGTACACCGGGGGGCGCCACCGGGGGGCGCTAGATTCAAAAAGTCCTGTTAAGTTGAAATTGTATATGAAAAGTAATAATATCCTATAAAATGCATGAGCGATCAAAAAACAAAAAAAAAAAAAAAAAATCACGTTTTACCAAGATCACAAAATAGTAGGAATTTTAATATTGGTCGAAATATTTTCAATATAATTAGCTTTAGTATACGCTTGTCTTTCTAAAGTACATAAAAAATTGGTGCTTGAGAATCGACGATTAACAGTCAGATATCTTACTTTCATCGTTCGAATATCGTAAGGATCATTAAAACTATTTTAATTTRTGGTTTGGGACTATGAAAAGTGAAAAATAACGTTGTGTTAAAGCCTGTGAAACAATGATTTCCGACTACCAGGAGGTTATGCAACCCGGAAACCGGCGATCAATCGGCCGAATATCGTGGCAAAGTTGAGACGAAATCGAAAAACCAGGTCGAAAATCAAGATTATGTTGACAGTTTATTCGATTATCGGGGTGTGGTGCATTCTGAATTAATTTCGACCCGGAATTATGGTCGTATACTACATTAATTCTTCATAACTGTGGCTTTTGGTTATTCAGTATACTCAAAGAGCTGCTTCGGGAAGCCGTATTGAGTCAATTGAAGTAATTAAACGTGTATTGCTACGCGCATTGAAGGGCATTCCGGAAATTAACTTAAAAAACTGTTTCTAGGAATGGAAGGGATGATTTTGAGGGAGCCGACATAGAATTTGAGCAAAAAATTAATAATTTTAAATAAAATTTACAAAGGGTAAGTAACATTTGGCATTGAAAAAGTCAAACGAGTGAGTAAAAAAGTTGGTATACTAATAGGTAGGAGAAAATATGCATAGTATACCGTTTGTCGGAAAGTAATAGGACTGATTTTCTTCCGCGGCGACTGTACTTCAGAGCGTACGCGCACTGACTGGATTCGGTAGAGGGCGTTCCAAGCTAACGAACGAGCTGTCAGTTGGTCAGTTGTCTTCGAGCACCTGGAGAGTCAGGAAAGACATTTTCAATCGGGTCCGACAAGACAACGCAACCGATTGGTAGTTGCACCACGACAACACCCCGGCTTACACTGCCTTTTTTTTCCCTGCCTGAAAAGGCCGATGAAAGGGGATCCAAGAAGAATACACCTCGGCTCTCAAGACTATTTCGGAGAATGCCTTCCGTGAGGCCCTCAATACTTGGAAATCGCGCTAGCAGCGTTGCATCGACGCAGAAGGAGCCAATTTTGAAAGTTTTTAAAGAATTATAACGACTGGTTCACTAACTTTTTTTTAATTGTCTCAGTCCTATTACTTTCCGGCCAAGCCTTGTATAATATACATATTATGTACATTGTATTCAATAGGTAAGTTTAAGCACAACGCGAATAAGGACATGAAGGCAGGAGTGAGGAATTCAGCAGAACCTTTCTCTCGAAAATTTTAAACGTTGATTCATAAGATGTTGCCATTGTGCATTCCTCTGCACCAGATAGAAGGACGGGAATAATGAGAGACTTACAGAATTTGGTTTTTATTCGTCTAGAGAGGACTTTACTTCACAATTGCCTACTTAGTTCGAAGTAGTACCTGCTGTCAAGAGTTATTCTGCGTTGGATTTCGAGGCTGACATTATCATTGCTGTAATTCCTGGTTCCAAATTATATGCGACTTTGAAGTTATGACTGTTAACTGTGACGTGCAATTTTCGGTTCATTTTGAAACATCCAGTCGACTGCTGTTTACTTTCGGATTCATTCGTATAAATTCATGATTCGTCAACTGTCACGTTATAGAAATGTTTCGAATCAACGTTWTCGAATTGTTTAACATTTCTCTCGACCAATTGACCCGAGCCTTTTTTGAGCGATAAACTCGTTGACTTTTTCAATGCCAAATGTTACTTACCCTTTGTAAATTTTATTTAAAATTATTAATTTTTTGCTCAAATTCTATGTCGGCTCCCTCAAAATCATCCCTTCCATTCCTAGAAACAGTTTTTTAAGTTAATTTCCGGAATGCCCTTCAATGCGCGTAGCRATACACGTTTAATTACTTCAATTGACTCAATACGGCTTCCCGAAGCAGCTCTTTGAGTATACTGAATAACCAAAAGCCACAGTTATGAAGAATTAATGTAGTATACGACCATAATTCCGGGTCGAAATTAATTCAGAATGCACCACACCCCGATAATCGAATAAACTGTCAACATAATCTTGATTTTCGACCTGGTTTTTCGATTTCGTCTCAACTTTGCCACGATATTCGGCCGATTGATCGCCGGTTTCCGGGTTGCATAACCTCCTGGTGGTCGGAAATCATTGTTTCACAGGCTTTAACACAACGTTATTTTTCACTTTTCATCTGGAATCTGGGATTCCACGTAAGCTTTTTTTCTACAATCAAATGTTCATTCATCAAAAAATGTATGCTGGTCCCACTAATACCTACAGTTGTCTCAACTCACAGATAGGTTACATGAAGATCTTACAATATAAGTTTCTGCACAGAATCAATAGCTTAAGGAACAAGAACTGGGCCCGAATCGCGGCACACGTTAACGATTCATGTATCTTTTTTTGTTTTCGGGTCGTGGTACTCGCTATCGAATACGAATTTTCGAATTTTGAAATTTTCTCTTTCGATAACGTGTTCACGACTGCCGCGATTCGGGCCCTGTATTTGGCTGATCTTCAAAAAATTTGTTTTAGAGTGATTTACAGCCTCAATTGGATTCACAATACCATTGATAAGCACTGGTCCTTGATGGAGTTTCACAACCAACAGTTGAATTACGTAAATTCATAAATTGGACATTTAATTAGATAGGGAAATTAAACATAACCGCCATAGCTAACATAATAACATGTAACAAAGCATTGAAAAAATAATTAATTAAAATAATAATTAAAGTACTAGTAGTAATATTATTATAAAAATTAATTCGATGACAATGGCTTTAAAATTAAGAAATAAAAAGTCTGTGGTTACTCAACAATTTTGTTTTTCAGACTCTGTTATAAGTCCAGATCTTTAATAAATATTTTTCAAAGAAACACAGTTGTCTTTATTAAATATAGTCAAGTCCAATACATTTACAAAATAAGTACAATACAAGGTGCGTTTCAAAATTAATAGGACTTTTTGAATCTAGACTATATGTCGACTGGTGCGTTAGAATCTGCTATCTTTATCCATTGTCCAGTGAGAATTTCAGGACATTTCATCGATTGGAAGTGAAGTTCTTGCGTTTTAAGTATCAGTATGTTTGCGTTATCGGTGCGAAAATGAGCTTCGAACAAAGAGCCAACATTAAATTTTCTTTTCAAATTGATAAAACTTTTACCAAAATGTTTCAATTGATGAAACAAGTCTATGGCGATGATTGCCTATTCCGACTGCATGAGTGGTTTCAACGTTTTCAAAGTGAGCGTGAGGACATAAATGACGATCAACATGTGGGCCAATCAAAATCCGTGATAACCGGAAATTCCATCGAAAATATGTGTGAATTCATCAAAAATCAAACGAAATCATCATTGAAATTCATGGAAATGGAATTGAACATCTCCAAAACATCGATTTATCGCATTTTGACCGAACATTTGTGCTTACGAAAGATGCGTGCACGGTTTGTTTAGCACAAATTGATTGACTACCAAAAATTGCTCAGAATTCAACATTCGAACACATCATTAAACCGATTATTGAAAAAAAATCACATTTTAACCATTAACCACTCCCCGTTTCACCTGATATGGCACCGYGCGACTTCCTCCTTATCGGAGAAATGCATTTTTGCCCATGAAAATAAGGCGTTCTACAGACGAAGAGGCAAAAGGCTTGCACCGGCACACTAGCGGCCATASCGGTCAACGAGCTAAAACACTCGTTCGACGTGCTTTTGGACCGTGCAAAAAACCTTAAAAATTGCTGGAAACTGGTTTAAAAGTTGTTCAGAATGATCCGTAAAACATCTGTTTGTTTTGGCTCTCTGATGCAAACTGCTGATGGAACCAGTTCGAAAATGCAAACCTGGGCCCGAATCGCGGCAGTCGTGAGCGAGCAAGCAATCGTATCGAGTGAAATTTCGTAACGTTTCGAGTGTGTGGATCATCTCACTCGATAGGAAACGAATAGAAATTTTATAAAATAACTTTCCTGGTGAAGCTCCAAATTATATTTTCAATACATTAAAATACGAAACAAAACAAAATTAAAAAGTATTTTAATTGTAATTGAACGTATTTATGTACATTTATGTAACAGGTGGCGCAAAAATTATCTTCCGATGTTTTTGGAAAATGAAAAACTTTGATTCTGCTTGTGGATTGTTTTCGTTTGGTCTTTTTAATTTTCTTGCATCAAGTCGAGAATCTGATATCATGTAAATGGCCGCCGCCACATTTGATTGTCATTTGAGCCCTTTATATGGAATTTGCCATCACTTTGGCCAGAACTTCCGACGATAGGTCCTCACATTCTTCACGGATATTGTCTTTAAGAGCTGCAAGAATCTGAGGCTTGTCGACATAAACCCGCGACTTCAAAAAGCCCCACAAAAAGAAGTCTGGAGCGGTAAAATCAGGCGATCTTGCTGGCCAGTGCAAATCGCTGAAATGGGAGATTAGGCGCTCGGGAAATGCATCCTTCAGCATATTGGTTGTGGCACGCAGTCTAGCATGTGTATTTCGCATGTGCTTACTAAACAAATGTCAAAATAGAACTGACATTAGATGTTAATTGCAAAATTTATAGCATCTTCTTTTTGACTTTTAAATTTTTACTATATTTAGGTTTTGAAGAAGAAGTTTTTTAATTTTACCTTACCTTAGTATAGTTCTAATTATTTTAAATTATTTACAGATTCAGGAAGCGGTTTAGACTGACCAAAGACGCATTTGCTCTCATCTTATCGGAAATAAAATTTAACGAGCATTTATCAACTGCAGTACCACCAATGCTTCAATCAGCCGATGGGCCTGTGGAAAATTCTCAGTAATGGTAAAAGATGGCAAAGTTCGGCAATGTATGTGTAGCGTTGTATTACATCTGCAAACAATTTAAAAATTTAACATATAGCAGAAATTTTGTAAATGAAAACAATGTGTAATAGGGTTTCGCTCATAGCTGAGGTATGCTCAGCCGCACCAGGGTCAGCCGTGGGACCCACGAACCCTTAGCAATAAAAATATTTACTTTTTGTAGTTGATGTATCTACACCCCTTATGTGGAYAGCCAGACCAGCTTATATTTATATGGCGAGTCAGGTGGAATCCATTGGATTTGGTGTGCCAGGCGTTGGTTCTTGTCGGAGTCGGCACGTTAAGGTTGTGGTCCTTCTATATTCTGGTGAGGAGTAGTCGCTTCCAGACACAGTGTTGACTGTACGGTACAGTGCAGTATTCTATGGATCCCCACTACCTATTGTTGATTGCTGCTGTGTGACCGTCCTGGCTGGCGAGCGGTAAGAAAAGAAAAGCATTCGGTGTGAAGTGCTTGCTTATATAGAAGCATAGCGCAGCATTGGTCAGCGTACTGAGGTAAATTGTGTGCGTAGCTTTGGTCAATGTAGTGAGGTGAAGTTTAGTAAGTGTAGGATATTTCTAGTATGGTCTAAGGCACTATGTTGTGGTATGGTAAGGATAAATGATGTACAGTAAAATCCACGTTACATTCCCCCCCTACTTCGGACAGCGATGCTTCGCTGGGTACAGGTGAAAGGAGTGGTTTCAACCACCCTCGATGGTTTGGCTGGAGGCTGGATGGCTGTCTTGGTTGGCATGTGCCGTGGACGGGAAGCGGGTGTTGAGATCTTTATTTAACAGCAATTTCTTAACCCTGGTAAYACAAATTTTAATTTCTGGCTTTGTGTATTTAGTGGTAAAAATGTACAACACATCTCTCCTTGCCGTATCGCACCAATACGTGATCGCCTTCCAACTTTTGCAGTGCTAAGCGCCGGCCTCGGAAGAATAATGTTCTCCTTGAGCGCCTGATGAAGTGCTGTTATGTCATTATCAGCCCTTCCAGGAAGCCTAGAATTTCTCTCGCTGGTGTTACCTCTTCATTCGATGTGATAGGCGAGACTGGTCGAGTCCTAGTCTCGGCAATGGGAGGTTGTRTCGTCGTCGTGGTTGTTTGCGCCTTTGAGTGAATCGGTGTCATCTCGACATGGGCCGTTGCAGTTGTTTGCGCAGACGCCCCATCGTCATTCGTGCATGCGTGTACCCCAGCAGTCGCTGCTTTTGCTGGTGTCTCGTGCGCATTCCTTACGAGTTGCTTATTAACGTTGGCTTAGGCCGTGACGGTACTCGTTGCAGTGCCTCGCTGGACGAGTCAGATTGAAGCTGTAGCCGTCACTTCGCTTCGATCTGCTGAGAGCGTCACCTAAGCATTTGTTTTAACTACAGGGTGTGTCGAGGTTTGGGCGGCGCGCAGCCCTGTCGTAACACAAGCTTCGCGATTTGCTTCATATGCAGCTGGGACTCGTCTGGTGGTTGGTATTTTACGTGCGTTCGTGCTGAGCGGCGTTTGTCGGGGCAATGCTTCCAGTTTTGTTGGTTTTATGACCGGCCGCGGTTGCTGGTTGCTGATGCTGTGCTCCTGGAGGTGCTTGGCCTTTGCTCGTTGTGCWATCATAGTTTTCACGATTCTGTTTGTGCGCTCGGTTGGGTTCTCGTGTGGAGCGTAAATGGCGGTGAAACAATGTTTGATTCCGTGGCTCTCCAGGAAATGTGTAAGCGGCTTACCGAGGAATTGCTTCCCTTTGTCGGTAAGGAGTATGTCAGGGCAACCAAACCGGTATATCACGCGCTCTCGTAGCGCCTTATTAACACTGGCGGTGGTTGCATTCCAGACTGGCATGAGCTCCACCCACTTGGAGAACCTATCCGTGAGCACTAGCAAGCATGTGTGGCCATTTGTTGAACGTGGTAGAGGACCTACAAAGTCCGCCGTTACAACTTCCCACGGTCGTGAGCATTGCATGGTGGCCATCATCCCGGCAGGTCGGCGCTGGTCTACCTTGTATTCGGCACATTGTTGGCATCGACGACCATATCTGAGCACATCCCTATGCATCCCAGGCCAATAATACCCTTCTTGTGTGYGTTTGAGTGTTTTGTGTACACCCATGTGACCGCCTATACTAGCGTCGTGATTTGCTCTCAGGACTTCGAGTCGACGGGGCGACGTGGCGAAAGAGCCGGCCATCGATAAGTTGGTAATCGGGATATTTCTTCGGTTGATCGTGTACCTGGCGCGTACGTCTTTCATATCATCTATCCGGTTGATAATGGACGGCATGCAAAATTTCCGCATCGCCTTCTTGGTCTTTCCRTGGGCATCTGGATAGCGCATCGGTGACTACGTTGAGGGTACCTTTGCGATACTCTATTTCGAAGTCCAACTGCTGTAGCTCTAGTGCCCACCTTGCAAGTCCAGTGCCATTTAAGTGAATGATGGTCGGTGATTACGGTGAAATGATTGCCCTCCAGGTACGGTCGCATTTTTCTTATGCCCCACAATACGGCTAGGTCCTCCTGTTCGGTGGCAGAGTACCGCTTCTCCAACTCTGTCAAGCTGCGACTGGCGGATGCTACGACCCGTTCTTGGTCAGAATGGCGCTGAAATAGCACTACGCCTAGTCCTTCTCCGCTGACGTCAGTCTGCAGACAGAATAGCCTCTCGAAGTTGGGGCAACCCAGGATACGTGCACTAGTTAGTCTTTCTTTTAACACTTGGAATGTTTCTTCTTGTTCGGAACCGCATGTCCAACGCTGGTTCTTTTTTAATAAGAGGTTCAGCGGTGCTGGCATTTTGGCAAAGTCTGCTACGAAACGTCGGTACCACGAGACTGCTCCTAGAAAGCGGCGTAATTCTCTGATGGTGGTAGGTGCTGCCATATCGCTAATGGCTGCGGCTTTAGCCGGGTCTGTGTGAATACCCTCGGTGCTGACTACATGGTCCAAGTAATGGAGGCGTTGCTGCACGAACTTACACTTTTCAAAGTTGATCTGCATATGGTTTTGCTGAAGGCGCGTGAACACCGTTTGTAAGTTATCTAAGTGCTCTTCAAAAGTGTTTCCCAATACAATGATGTCGTCCAGATAGGCAAAGACCTTCGGCTGTAGTTCTGATCCCAGAACGGTGTCTAGGGCTAGCTGAAATGTTGAAGGTGCCGAATGCAGCCCAAAAGGCATTACTCGCCACTGGAATAAACCTCTCCCCGGTACGGTAAATGCGGTGTACTAGCGTGAGCGGGGATGTAGCGGAATTTGCCAATAGCCGTTTTTCAGGTCAATGGTCGAAATGAACCGAGCTTCCTTGAGTTGGTCTAGGGTGTGGCGAACCTGATTCATGAGCGTTGGTGACCGTTTCATGTTTTTCACTGTCACTCACAAAGTCAGGTSCCTGCTCGGGCGCCATTTGTAATGGGGATTCGTCCATAGCTGAGGTATGCTCAGCCGCTCCAGGGTCAGCCGTGGGACCCATGAACCCTTAGCAATAAAAATATTTTCTTTTTGTAATTGATGTATCCACACCCCTTATGTGGACAGCCAGACCAGCTTATATTTATATGGCGAGGTGGAATTGATTGTATTTGGTGTGCCAGGCATTGGTTCTTGTCGAAGTTGGCTCGTTAAGGTGGTGGTCCTTCCATATTCTGGTGAGGAGTAGTCACTCCCAGACACGGTGTTGACTGTACGGTACAGTGCAGTATTCTATGGATACCCACTGYATATTGCTGCTTGCTGCTCTGTGACCGTCCTGGCTGGCGAGCGGGAAGAAAAGGAAAGCATTCGGTGTGARGTGCTTGCTTATATAGAAGCATAGCGCGGAATTGGTCAGCGTAGTGAGGTAAATTGTATGCGTAGCTTTGGTCAATGCAGTGAGGTGAAGTTTAGAAAGTGTAGGATATTTCTAGTATGGTGGAAAGCACTATGTTGAGGTATGGTAAGTATAAATGATGTACAGTGTTGGAGTAAATTATTGTAAGGTGGTAAAAGCCACATTACAAATGACACAGAAATAGATACGATGAAATGAGACTCAATTAACTAATAAATATATATATTTATGCTGTGTTTAGATAATAATTGAATTAAAATAAATATATTTTCAATAAAAACAGAAGCTAGGAATTAACATGCCATATATATTGGTGCATATTTCTGAACTTTTCTCTTTAAAATATCAAGCTGATGAGTTTTAATCTGCAACTCTACAGCTTTTATTTGCATATCTGCTTTATCTACCTTTTCTTTTATTGCCAGCGATCTCTTCTTTAAAGCAATAAGTTTCTCAAGATTGTTACTTCTACTGCAACATCTATCCCCGTAGCTTGAAGGAGTTGTTCTTTAAATTTTCTTTTTTATATTGTGCTTTTTATTAGCAATTATCTATTTTAGTATTTTATTATAATTTTAAGAATCTATTATTTTATTTATTTAGTTATTATTATTTATTGATCTTACTTTTCTCCAAACTTTTGCGTCTTTTTTGCATTTGATGCTACTTTGCCTTGCCCACAATTAAGCCAAACATTATTTACCAAGTCCTGATGCTGTAGCATAAACTCACACATAAACTTTTTTTGACACCTATTTATTTTGTCCTTAAATCATTAGTTAAAATTATAATAAATGTTGAATAAAGTCAATATAATCTTCTTTTTCTTTTCCAGTTATATTTGGGTTTTGCTAAACTAAACCATCTAACGCTTTTTTGGCAGTTGTGTTGGTTTGTGCAAAACCGGCTTCAATACTTCCTCGATCCTCTTATGTTTCATTTTCTAAAAATCACTCGATTACTTCGTCCTCATCTTCAACATCGACTGCAGTTTCCCACATTTCTTTAAATGTGAGCCTTSTGGGGGAGACAAATGCCATGTTATCAATTCAGTTGCTTTTTCCTCAGTTGTTGGGTCTTCACACGATTCTTCTCCAACTTTATTTTCAGTATTACTTATTATTATCTGTTATGTCTTACGCTACTACTTCTGTTGTTTCAACCATTTCAGTAATTTCCACAGAAGATAGATATATAGAATAATGTCTAATTTAAGATATAGAATTGTAATTTGACAGAGATTGTTGCAGTAGCAAGGGGCACTTTGGCGCTAAAAATTTTGATAAAATGGTCGTGGTCCAGTCATCTATTTAATTAAATCTACATATTTCCTAAACCACCTGAGCTACAAAAACCAAACCGACTCACGACAAATCCCTTTAGTTAAAAACTACTAAAAGTTTCTTGAATCAGTGATCAAATATGTCAGAGTCCGGGATTGTAAGATGAGCGCCCACCTTTAGATGAAATCACATACCTCGAGACCGGAGCTACCGATTCCCACTAAATTTAGTCCGGGGCATTCTTCAAACATTCTTATGTCACAGTACGAAAATGTATGAAATCCAACTACAAACTCCGCCTACATCCCATGTAGCACAATTTTCAATTCCATTTAATTCTTTCACTTTCTATACACAAATCAAGAAGCAWTTAATATAACGGGATAAAATTTTGCGCGAATAATTCCTTCAGGGAATGCAATTTTCTAACAAAAAATTCTCCAAATCCAACCAAAACTATTAAAACTCCTAGGTACTATTGACTGTTGCCCGAAAATATCGGTCACTGTGTGTGATGTAGGATTGAAATACAGAGAGATCCTTTTCCAGATAATATCACCTTACTGTATTAAATAATGGCTTAGTTCATGCTAATACTTCTAAAGTACCTAATATAGAGATGTTCGAACTCGCAGGTGACGTTATAACGCATATATCGGCCAATATACTTCTTCTTCTTCTTAATTTTGCAGAAAGTCGCAACGTCGACTTATCAGTTGTTGTCATCGTCCAAGCCTCTGCACCATATAGCAGGACGGGTATTATGAGTGACTTATAGAGTTTTCTTTTTGTTTGTCGAAGGAGGACTTTGCTTCTCAATTACCTACCCTGTTTACGCTGGTTTCAAGATAGACGAAATTATCTACGACTCCAAAGTTATGATTGTCAACAGTGACATGAGAGCCTAGTCGCGAGTGCCACGACTGTTTGTTTGATGACAGGAGATATTTCGTCTTGMATCCGTTCACTGCCAGACCCATTTGCTTTGCTTCCTTGTCCAGTCTGGAGAAAGCAGAACTAAAGGCGCGGTGTTGCTCAACGTTAGCTTACACTGCCGTATTAGTTTTGCGGGGGTATCAAATTCAGACATCGCGGCATAAAGCCAGCTCCTTTTCGTGCTGTCAAAAGCAGCTCTGAAATCGACGAAGAGGTGGTGAGTGTCGATTTTCCTTTCACGGGTCTTTTCCAAGATTTGGCGTATGGTGAATATCTGGTCGGTTGTTGATATTCCAGATCTGAAGCCACACTGATAAGGTCCAATCAGTTTGTTGACGGTGGGCTTTAATCTTTCACACAATACGCTCGATAGAACCTTATATGCAATGTTGAGGATACTTATCCCATAATAGTTTGCGCAGATTGTGGGTCTCCTTTTTTGAGGATTGGGCATAGCACACTTAAATTCCAATCGTTGGGCATGCTTTCGTCMGACAATATTTTACAAAGAGACTGATGCATGCTACTTATCAGTTCTTCGCTGCCGTGTTTGAATAGCTCGGCCGGCAATCCATCGGCCCCCGCCGCTTTGTTGTTCTTCAGGCGGGTAATTGCTATTCGAACTTCTTCCTGGTCGGGCA
>NW_017536982.1:65407-68429 GCF_001853355.1 Bactrocera latifrons | reverse complement strand
TACAATTAAGTTTATGAATCATAACTTTGCCAGCCGATCTCATTAACGAACAGTTATAATCTAATTAATAGAAATCTTATAGAWGGCACTGGTGGTATTATCTATGTGTCAGCCACAGTAAAGCGTGGACGGGTCCTCTAGTTTTATATATTTACTAGTGGATCCGGCCACGCGTTGCTGTGGTACATAGTTTATAGTATTATTAATGTCATAAACTATTCAATACAGTTGAAAACTTTATCTACGAATAACCGTTTCTGTTGGTATAGGAATCCTACAATCCTTCGGATTCCTATACCGAGATTTAATTTTTAATATGTTCATACAAATAAATTATATTGGAAAATAATGAATTTTTTAAGGCTGCTTTCTCARTGTATGGTTACCAGTCCTTTTGTCCAGTAAATAGAATTTTCCGCTCAATAGATCTTTCATAATTTTTTATTTAAGAATGTTTTTCACCACCCTATCTTCTAAGTTGGGTCGAACTGGATACAGTGTGCTATATTTTACTAAAATTAATGTCGTCACTGTAAGTTTGAAAAAGGCCACTATTTTGAATGGACTGAATTCAACACTGTATTTTTTGATGAGTTTGTCCGTTACTACGACAGCCGGGTCTACGAAAACCGGAACGGACCCGGATTTTTATCCGGCCAAGGACTGTCAACTCGGCCGTTACAACAGCAACAACAACATGAGTTTGTATATATGTATATACATTCGTAAAGTGTTGTACTTAATATACTTATGCAAATATTTTTAAAATAAATTGTAAAATATTATACAAAAATATGTTTATTCTAGAATAGATTCAGTTGACATTTTTCACATTGAACATTAAAACTGCAAAATATTTCGAGTGCGGTTTTTTTTTTGTTTTTTTTTTTTGTTTCGCTAGGTGTAAGATAAAGTGACAAGATACTGTAAGATAGTGACAAATAAATACGGTATAAAGACCTCCGCAAGATTGAAAAACTTACAAGGAGAAGGGATTTACCTTCGCTTCCTGGTAAATTTGCTTTGGTAGAGATTCCCTGATAATAAAACTCACCATGGAGGAGMAAATTATACAGAAGCGCTGGAAAACACAGAAGCTGAACCTATCCTTTCCATGCTTTGTGGTTAAAATACACATTAATTTAAAATTATTTAATATAGTACAATTAAGTTTATGAATACAAACGAAAACGTTTTTTCCGGTGTAATAATAATCCCGTGGATTACTTTCAAATTAGAAAATGAATCCTAATTTTCTTCGAATTTTTGTTAAGCACACATAAACATAGAATATATTATATTAATTTTATATTCAATTTTGTAAGACATTAATAATCTTCAAATGTGTTGGTTGATAACACTTGATATAATGAAAGAGGTATTTATAGTTTTTAATTATAAACTTTTTCAAATTTAATTTAAATCAGCAATAGGCAATTTTCCAGTGAATGTAGTTGCTACAATAATATTTCATGTAATCCTTTTGATTRCCAAACGTTTACTATTGCATAATAGATGTGGATTGAAATTATGCTGAATAATAATAGTTTAGCAATTTTTAACCCATGACTACGTAACAACAGTAGCGAATGATTGAAATATAACRTATTGTCGGACGAACACTCTTAATTGTTGATTAATTTCGTCAACTTCTACATTTTTGGTCGCAAATGTAGCCCGATTACTTAGCCAGTTATGATCCAAACAGTTGATTTTTATTTGTATTATATCTCAGAGAGAATTAATTTGTAATTGTTCGCACATATTTATGGTTTCTTAAACATTTGCTAATCTACTTGTCTTAAGATAAGCGAAAAATGACCGATATTGAAAATGCCTCACCGGCTGCACATGGTGCGTCCTAGAAAACCGCCGTCTTCAGTAGCAACAATTAGGATAATCAATGTATACGAAAATTACTGTACATAGGTACTGCAATGTGTTGTTATTATTATTATTTCTTCTAAGTGACAAATGTTCGAATGATTTTTATAAACATGAATTACGAACATATAGCTACGATTTGAAATATAATTTTTGTATTTGTGAATTATATTGACTTTTAATATAAAGATATAGAAAAGTATCCTATGTCCCCCCTCTGGTTCTAAGGTTTCAGCCAAGTCGGGCCAACCATTCTTGAGTTATAAATAGTGTAAGTAACACGATTTTCTTTTATACATACATACTATGTATACATACTATCGGCTCGGTACGTACTTCGCTACGTATGAAGGGAAATATTAAAAAAACCTATTTTTTTTAATTGCTWGCTATTTTAAAACTTAATTCTAATTGTTTGCGTATCAGTTGGAATAGGGATACGCGGTATCAAGAAACTACAACTTTTCATTAAACAGCTAGGATCGTAGCTTCAATCAAATTTAGTAACAACTTTTTCACTGCCGACAGCAACAGTTGCAACCTGAGTTAATAAAATTTGTATCACTAAAAGATGACAGTTGAAATCTCGAATTGCATTGTTGAAAAAAAAAGCTTCGACAGTTGGGTGGTCCTAAAAATTAATGAATACAATGGTTTGGTGGAGTTTTTAACGCTGGTAATCTCACTTTGCCATTAGCACAACGCATTTCGAGCGTTTCACCTTGAAAGTCAAATCACAATGTGAACAATTTGCGTCTATCATTTCAATGTATCCCYACATACTATAATCAATTTCACTATCGTAATTAACCCTTTACACTCGAGAGGTGACTCTAACTCACCATGAGGTGTGTGTGCTGTCGCAACTCGAGAGGTAACTATCGCTCACCACTTGGTTTGCTGCGGTAACTCGATACGCGGCACATATTTCCTTCACCTAAAAGTGTCGTAAACTGTGTTTTTTTTTTTTTTGTTTGGAGATTTCTTTAATAAATTCATATATTTTATTTAAACCACTGAAGAACAGAGAAGCGAATATCCGCTTACTCATTGACGATACTTGAAAACATTAGTCAAGCAATTGACTGGAGATTTCCACCAAACGCGCGAGCCTCGACTTCAATTCCTCAAAGTGATT
>NW_017536982.1:62368-64057 GCF_001853355.1 Bactrocera latifrons | reverse complement strand
ACCACGACGAGATGCCTTTTGATGTCTCCCATCGAACCTTCATAGTGAGGCGCTCATGCTTCCTGTAAAGGAGCATAATGAACTCCTTTCCAATCAGTCCCTGCTGGGAAGTTTTCGTACGCCGATCGGACTTCCGACGCAACTGACTTTCGACAGATACTAATAGCCATTCATAGTGGAGTCATCAACACCTTCACCAACTCCCTTCCCGTGAATGGCGTTCTTGGAGACAAACCATCACCCATTGCAGACGAAGAGCTCGAGTTGCCGCGAGAAACGCAAGTGATCTTAGCGCAACTTCGTTCTGGATATTGTAGCAGGTTAAACTCCTACTTATCCAAAATAGACCCTGACATACCCAATGTATGTCCTGCATGCAACGAGTCTCCGCATGATACTGACCACCTCTTTGCATGCCCTACAAACCCTACTCATCTAACACCCTCCTCCCTTTGTTCCGACCCCGTCGAAACAGCACATTTCGTGGGCCTCCCCTTAGATGACTTTGACGAAAACGCAAATAACCCTTACCATCCTAAYGGGGATTAAATAACCGTTAACACACAACACCAACAACAAACAACTTATTATTGTAACACTTGTCCCGACAAGTCGGTCATGCACCTCGGCTGTTGTTATCTCAAATACCTTGCAATGTAAAGTTACAAGGGGTAACGTTTGTAAAAGTATTACCTTAAATAAGTAAAGATACATTTAATATTAAAATATAAAAGTTTTATGTGTTACTTTATGGGTGTAATCATTTTAAGTTAGATATTAAATTAGAGGTAAGAAATTCACCAAATACGCTACGAAACGCTTCGAGTTACTGGTACGCCGGGCGAGAAAGGTCCCTGGTGCAAAGGGTTACAAACAGAACGCATCATTTCAACCAAAACGTTTGGCTCGTGGCATTTTTCTTCACATAAAAAAGAATAAATCAAATTAAAAACAAATTGTATCTATTACAAAAGAAGAAAATACCTGTATGCACATAAAATGTTTTTCCAGATAAAGAAACACACATGTATTTCACTTCAACTTTTCAAAACTTACCGCTGTTTGATAATTTARGTGTCTGTTTACAGACAGATATAAAACACCGACGATACGCTAAAAAACTGAGAAAAGTATACACACACATATATATAGTATATAGTACATTGGAACAATTTAAGACTCACCCTTTGCACTTATACACTCACAATGATACAACGACATAAAAATTTGACAGCACAATCCCTATCTTAAAAAATTTTTACAAAAAATGTTATAAATGAAGAACCGATTCGACCGATTTTTTGCAAASTTCACATAAACCATTTCCTAAATAGTCCGAAGAAAGCCTCATRATTTGGTTTGACTAGGTSGACCCGTCCTTAAGTTACAAAATTACAACRAAAAGTGGTATTATTTCMTTACATAGTATAAAGCAAAGTCTATTTATGCTTAATTTTTTAAAACTACGCAACGGATTTTGATGCGTCTTTTTAAATTAATATTTTCGAAGATATCATAGATTTAAAAATTGTGGGACGTAGCGTTTGCGGGTGTTGTGTACGGAAGTCGCGGTTCTTCCTATAGCACTTTGAATTTAGCAGCGATCGGACGCATTTATGAGCTCTCTAGCGAGGAATATTTAAGCCGAAACGATGAAGTATAATTGTAATAATACAATTGCGAAATTTG
>NW_017536982.1:45784-61438 GCF_001853355.1 Bactrocera latifrons | reverse complement strand
CCCTGATAATAAAACTCACCATGGAGGAGCAAATTATACAGAAGCGCTGGAAAACAGAGAAGCTGAAGCTGCTAGATGGGTTCCTTACAAAGGTCGATGGGGACCCGGGCACGCCTATCTCAACCGTTGACAAACCATCTGCAATGAGTAAAGGAAGTGTGGACCGTTGTCGAGATTCCGGAGCTACATCCCGACCATTTCGAAAGCGAATTGATTATATCTCGGACCGTAAACTTAAACACGCTAGACGAGCGAGAGGTCAAGAAGGATCTCTATCGGAGATGCAACGCAACCTCGAGAAGAAGCCTGATGTTAGCAATGAAGTTTTTCAGATAGACTTGCATAAAAGCGATTTCACTTCTGTAAGTATCTTTTGGTGGAAAATAATATGTTTAACCTCTTATTCACTTATTCCTTAGCTTAACATTCCTATACGAAGAGTAAATCCCCTGAGACTGTACTTTGCTATAGGAGCTTAAGGAATATACACGGGCGTCTTTCTAGACATAAGCAGAGCATTYAATAAAGTCTACAATGGTGTATCGTTMTGGTACAGAAGGGATAGAGCCAGCTATCATCGYATCGCTCTACTAAGCTGCAGACGGATTAATGCATAATTGAACGAAACCAGATGTCGCCAACAAAAGGGTGTACTGTCGCCTCTCCTGTGGTTACTTGTAGCAAACAAACTTCTGAGAAAATTTGAAGGAACAGCCCCCAGACTGATAGCGTACGCAAACGACACAGCTGAACTAGTGAAGGRCGAGGTCGTAGACAAAATTAGTAGCCTGATGAATAACGTTCAGTCATAAACCTATGAGCAGTTTTTGACAGAAATACAGTACGGAAAACCGTTGGAGCGAATGCAATGGCCTGCTACTCTCTGCATAGCGGGAGCACTAAGAATCCMTCCAATGGATACACTTGAAAGGTTACTCAACCTACCGCCAATTGACATTGTAGTTGAAATCAGCTGCAATATTGGTGGCACTAGGTGAGTTTTCCACAAGAACCTTCCGACTTAGCTCGATATCGGTGGATAAAATGGACCACGTACCTTTAAGTTTTATCTGGGAGAGAAGGTTTGAAGTCATCCTAAGAGGCCCAGGGGCACGCGAATCACCGAACTTTAACATATACACCTACGGATCAGAAATTACTAATGGAGTGGGCGCCGTGATCTATTCCGCGGAGCAATCTTTCAAGCTGCCGGAGTATTGCAGTATCTTCCAGGCAGAAGTCTTTGCGGTTAAGAATACTGCTGAGTTAGCTTACAACGCAGGAAATTACATAAAGAATATCAACACATACGTTGATTRGCAAGCAGTAATTAAAGCAATAATATTATATCGAATTGCATCAGAGAATGACCTTAAAAGCAGAGAGGCTGTAATTATAGTGTCTGTTGCAAAGCGGCTCTATATATACAGGTTCCAGGTCACGAGGGCCATCCGCTTGACTACCGAACTAGTTCAGGAACAACGCAAATCGTTGAAAGGTACACATTTTCCAATTTTCGAAAAGGCTGACAAACGGATAAAGGAGATGGAATCACTAAATGATATATATTCAAGATTTAAGTTCTGTAGAATGCAGTCCTGCGTGTAATTAGTAAGGACACAAACCAATACCAGTCAGCTGATTGCTGGATGATCCATATGATTGAAGTACAAAAGCCTTTAGCTTGGCTGCTACGGAGTTGCTGTACACACAAATATCTATTCGACTATGTCGGATATGTGGCGCTAGTGGAGGTGGTATTTCTGTGGCGAATTAAGTGGACATGCGATTAGATCCAATTAAGATTCCTCTTTTTAATGGTGATCTAGCGAGTTGGCTGTTCTTCAAAGATTTGTTCGAGGCACTAGTTCATAATCGTAAGGATCTGGATTCCAGTTATAAATTAAGCAAGTTACGCCAACATGTCAATGCAGACAGCGTACCCATGGTCGGTGGATTTTATACAGGCGGCTATGAAGACATGTGGCAGGAGATGAAACGGCAGTTTGATAATTCCCGCTTGTTAGTGGAATCCCATGTGCTGAGTAGCTGAGTATCGACTAGTTGACACCGTCCAAAATGTGATGCGAGCTTTAAGCGTTATGGATCTTCCGGTAAGACATTGAGACGCCCTCTTGGTGCCACTTCTGCTACCTAAATTGCCCACAATAACCAGGTATGAGTGGGGGATGAGCCTTCAGACGAACAACATACCAATGTATCAGGACTTTTTGACATTTGTTGAGAAGCGTGCCAACAATTTGCCTCAAGGGGCTACGRACGGTACAACAACTCTTCATCAAAGACCAACCCGTCGCGTTAAGGCTAACGTTGCAACGGTAAACTCATCTCAGCCGTTACATTCAGTGAAAGGGGTTACGATTGTTTGCCAACTTTGCGCTAACGGACACCGAATACACAAGTGTCAACGTTTCGTTAATCTTTCCTTACCGGAACGGTGGGATAYAGTTAGGAGTCTCTCATTATGTTTCAACTCCCTTGGAAGTGACCGTGGATCTCGTGATTGTACATCGCGGGATTGCTTAAAGGGCCAGCATCGTCATCATACGATGCTCTGCAAATTCAACGCTTCGAACAATTCGCCGACTATGGAGGAAGACACCAACAGTCACATAACCAATCGGAATACATCCATGGGCACACTTTCAACACAGGTGCCACAGGTATACCCACGACARCAGTGCCATTTGAGGAAGGTCGGGTCATTTCTCATTAATGGAGACCGGACCATTGTACTGGCGACTGCGAAGGTCATCCTGACTGATCACAATGGAGGACAATTCGCGTGTCGTGCTCTTTGCGACCTGGGCTCTCAGGTGAGTCGGATTACCGATGTCACTACAAAACGTATGTGTCTTCGTAGGCGTGCAGGGGAGATACGAACTGGAGAATTGGTTCTAGCGCTGCAGTCTACAGTAAGGGTCATATAACAGTATAGGTGCAGGCTGCCTTCGACAACAACGTTATCTTTAAACTCGAAGCTTATGTCGTGCCGACAACAACCTCCGTAACGCCAGATACGCATATAGACGAAGACGCTTGGAGCCATTTAAAAGATTTGTCGTTAGCCGACCCAATGTTTRCCGCTCCCAGTCCGGTGTATCAGCTACTTGGTGCTGACGTACTAACGGGTCTCTTTCAGGAGCGTTTCATCCAGGGTTCTCCAGAGCAACTTTGCGCTTTAAACACTCATCTTGGTTGGGTAGTATTTGGACCAGTTCCAAGTTCTGCTCACTCCACTTTACACACATCTCTTACTGCGAAATGCGTCAACGAAAAACGACTAGACACGCTRATTAGAAGCTTCGCGCGGCGGCTGATGAACGCATTTATGCGAGAATACATTGCTCTCGATCACATGGAAGTTAGCAAGCAAACTTTCACCCACAAAGAAAATGGTTTCTTCATACCACATCATGCGGTAACCACAAAATTCCGCGTAGTTTTCAACGCATCAGCGAAGACAYCGAATAGGACATCAACAGGAGTGCAAGCCGAGTAGAACCTTCCTTGTGTTTGATGGCGTACGTTTTTTGCTACACAGGCGGGTGCGAATCTTGGCTGCAATAAGATAGTGGTCCGAGTCGATTTTAGGACCTCGGAGCGAGCGGACATCTAAAACACTGGAGATGATTCTTCCGTCTATCACAACGTGATCAATATGGTTGGTGGTTTTTCTATCCGGAGACAGCCAGGTAGCTTGATGTATCTTCTTATGCTGGAATCTAGTACTAYAGATAACCATATTTCGGGTCCCGGTGAAGTCGATCAGCCTCAACCCATTTGGGGATGTTTCCTCGTGGMGGCTGAATTTACCGACCGTAGTGCCAAAGATACCTTCTTTGCTCACCCTGGCGTTAAAGTYGCCAAGCACGATTTTGACATCGTGGGCAACTCTCATAAGTGCGTTCCCAGCACTCATAAAAGGCATCTTTGGTCACATCGTCCTTCTTATCCGTCGGGGCGTGGGCGCAAATCAGCGATATGTTGAAGAACTCCGCTTTGATGCTAATTTTGGCTAGGTGTTCATTCACCGGAGTGAACAATAGTACTCGGCGACGGAGTCTCTCTCCCACCATGAATCCACACCAAACTTACACTCCTTTATATGGCCACTGTAGTAAATGCCACAAGGACTTACTCGTCTCTGTCCTTGTCCCGTCCATCGCATTTCTTGGACGGCGGTGATGTCAGCCATTATTTTCACGAGGACATCAACCAGCTGGGCATCGGGACCTTCCCAATTAAGGGACCGGACATTCCAGGTGCATGCCCTCAAATCATAGTCCTTAATTCGTTTCCATGGTCATCATCAAAAGGGGGGTCTCTCATCCGAAGCTGTTGAAAATTTTTCATTAGGGCTGTTTTTTTTTACGTGGCGGGTCCCAAACCCAACGCACAACCCTATGTAGGGGAATGTTTCGCTTTCTCACTTTAGCTCGCCTTCAAACGGATATTCTTAGGCCACCGAGAGGACACTTGGTCAAAGACCGGAAGTCGTGAGCTGCTTGAGTCATTTGTAAAAGAATCGTTTCTGGCCACTCCCAAGTGGAAGGCGATCAGATCCACATAGCCTTACTTAAAAAGTCGAATATCTCGAGAAGTATTAATGATAGCGATTTTTCCTACATTTTTTCTATAGCTCTTGTCATTTACGAGATATATACAAAAAAGTGTGAATTACATGGAAAAATCAGGTCAGATACCACTTCCCGGATCTCCAAAAGGCCTGATACCACCGAAACACCCCACTTCTTGCAACCTCAACGAAGTCGCGGCAGAAGAAAATCAATCCTATTATTTTCCGGACAAACCCTGTATACACCATTGCCAGTACAGACACTGACGACATGATGCAAGGTGCAAGTGATATAAAAAGTTTTCACCACTTCATTAACGAAGTTAAAAAGTTCTGTTTTTATATAGGCGAGCTGACAAAACTTCTTATGGTCAAATATTTCCAAGAGCCATGAGCATAAAATCCAGGGAGAAGAAAGTGATCTCTTTTACGAGAATAATATTGCTTTAAATTGAGACGACTCAAACAATGTCTAAAAGAAAATTTTTTAGATACAAGATGAGTCGCAACTTTTGCAAAAACTATATAATCGGACTCATACTGACAGATCCATACGCCAATTTCATTATGATATAAAAATCATTTAGATTACACTCTGTGACTATATTCGGGCACATAGGTCAGATCAAAATATCATAAAATCAGCAAAAGGACGTTATATGCAGAACTGTCTGAGAAAATTCATAACAAGTGTCAAAAATTCTTTAGGCATGCATCTTAGAACAATGTAAGCTGATTCACTTAATTTGGCTCTACTACACATTGTATTCAGGAACAAGATCTATTTTAAAACAGCGCTTGACAAATTAACAAAAAGATAACCAGATTACACAACAATCTTCACATACTAATGACCTGGGGGAAAAATTAATATTTATGTAAATAAACACGGTACAAAACTTTTTTATGGCTTAGTAGATTTGGACGGCAATAAATCACCTAAGTTCTTAGTTGATACTGAAGCAACAACATCTTTTATAGATGCAGAATTTGTTCCAACGGAACTAAGGAATAATCGCGTAAATCTTGTATTTCAATAATGCTCAATAGTCATATACTCAAAAAAAAAATCATCAATTCCTATATTTGAATTATATTGGCATGATACGAACTTTGACTTGCTACTATTACAATATATTGCGTAGTCCAAAGTCTTTTCGTATTTTGTCAATAGATGTCATTTTAGTCGTATATCTGCAGTGCAGTTGCAGATTTTTCAACCTAATGCAACGGCACAACAACAAACACACGTTGAAACATATTTCCAAGGGCTGTAAAATATGTCAGACCAAGAGCCATGTTTAGCCATGCACAATAGTCATTTACAATAAATTGACCGAAGCAACCGTTCATATATCACTATTCTGCAATGGGTACTCTCGTGCTCTTGTATATTTCGGTATAGGATTTTTACAATCTGAAATCTTGCAAGAGAAAGAGAATCCTCTTATTATGTCATACCATATAGCGTTGGAAAGGTAAGATTTTAATGCCCGTTTTCACAGTCCATACTTAAGTTGTGCCCAAATCTAAATCCTATTATATATTTTTCCACAAAAAATAATTTCTTATTTCTTATTATTCTTCTTTTGACAATTAACTGAATATTCTATTGAAATCCATTAAAAACAAAAATCAGCTGTTACTTAAGTACTGCTTAAGTCTCTCATTATCATGACTTAAGCACAACTTAAGTATGGACTGTGAAACCGGGAAGAAGTTTCATTTAACTAAAATGAAATCTAAACCATCTAAAAATTCAAATGTTCATTAAAAATAATCCAGTAATTAAACCAACAGCAGAGAAGGTATATCTTAGAGAAGGTCCACGGAGCGGAGAACGTAAAGATATTATTGGATAACAAAATGCTTGCTCAGAAGGAGAAATTTTAACAGTATCGCGTGAAGAGAGCTGATGTCAAATCCTCAATGCTGCCATTATTAATCACATTTGAAATTTTCATTTACATTTTTTTTTATATATTTAAACTTGAATATGAGCGCAGTAAATACAATAATAATAACCATAATAAAAACCAATTACACGATTTTTTTGGTTCATTTGAATTCTTGGTTATAACACTGCTACGGACGCAGTTGTAAATGTGTGTATATAAATTATATGCCAAGTCGGTTGYGCATTGTAAATATGCGAATTGCAAGCGTACATTCCTTAACTCTAATCGTGAACCTTCTCTAGGATATACGTTCTCTGCTATGTGGGACTTTTCCAGATTTTCTCTGGGTGATCAAGGTCCAGTAAGAAAAATGGTAATTAGTTGCCTTACATCTATATCGATCATCTCACCGCATTTCAACTTCCACGCAATTTCCGTKAAAAKCAGTTCCGTGTAGAAACAAGTTTTTTAAATAAATAAAAGTAAACACTTAAAAGTAAACTCTCTTGAAAGTATGAAGTCTCACGCACTCATGTATCGATTTCTCGGTATATAAAAGTAACAAACAATCTATTTTGAATCAAAATATAAGATGATGGAATTTTTCCAATTGCACAGCCGTTGTGGCTTCCATAACGTGAAAAAGGTAAACAATTTTTCCAAATGCAATATTGGGGAATTTTTCCAAATGAACTGCTCTAATGGCTCCAATAATGATGTCTTCTCGCAATTCTGACATCGGTTGCCCAGCATCTAAATGTAAAAAAAAAAATGATTTTAAATAAAAAAAAACAGATTGTAGAATTTTTCCAAATGCACTACCGTTATGGTTCCAATAACTTGAAAGAAGTAAATTACTTTGAGTTTCTGAAGTTAATTTTTTACGCAATTTAGATACCGATATCTCAGTATATGGGAGAAACCAAAACGATAGATTTTGAACCAGAATAGAATATTTTGGATATTTTTTCCATATACACTGCCATTAAGGCTACAATAACATGAGAAACGTGAGCTAGATTAATTTTCTGAAGTTTATGTTTTCACGCAATTCATCATATAGAAGTAACAAAGGAATTGATTTTAAACCAAATTATTCCGATTCACTTGTAATTTTTCCGATTGCACTGCTGTTATGGCTTATATAACGAGAAAAACGTAAGCTAACTTGAATTTTTAGTTAATTTCGAATGCTCAGCTTATAGAAGTAAAAAATCGATTTTAAATCATAATAAACAAGAAAAATCGTTTACTTTGGCTGCACCGAAGCTAATATACCTTTCACAGGTACATTTCTTTTAGTAAATATGTCTACAGTTTGTATGAAAATAAATATATGCTATAGTAATCCGATCTGAACAATTATTTCGAAGTTTATGTTATTACCTTAAGCAGTAATCCGTTTCAAATTTCGTGAAGATACCAAATCAAATGCGAAAGTTTTCCATACAAGGAATTGATTCCGATCGCTCCGTTTGTATGGCATCTATATGCTATAGTGAGCCGMTCTGAACAATTTCTTTGGAGAATACATTGTTTCTATAGAAAACAATCTGTACCAAATTTCGTGAATATATCTTGTCAAATGTGAAAGTTTTCCATACAAGAACTTGATTCCGATCGTTCAGTTTGTATGGCAGCTTATAGTCGTCCGATATCGGCAGTTCGACAAATGAACAGCTTCTTGAAGAGCAAATGACATTTGTAAAATTTCAAAGCGATATTTTAAAAACTGTGGGAAACATATAGAACAAAAAATCGATTTTTTAATTTATATAATATTAAGATTGTGGAATTTTTCCAAATGCACTGCCTTAATGACTCCAGTAACATAAATAAGTAAACTAGTTTAATTTTCTGAAGTTAAATTTCTAGGAAATTCATATCGATTGCCCAGCATATGGAAGTAACAAAATATCGATTTTGAACCAAAATAAAAGATTGTAGAATTTCTCCAAATGTACTGCCGTTAGGGCTCTAATGACGAGATACATGTAAACTGTAGCTGTAAAATGTAGCTTGAATATGTGAATTTAATATTTTACAGTAAAGAAAAATCGATTTTAACTCATTGGCTAAATGAGCTTCTGACCCTATTCCTAATATAACACATCTACACCATACACATCATACACACCACATTTTCATTTCAACATACACCACACACCACCTTTTCATCCCACACTACACACATCGGTATCATGTACAACACATCTGCATTCTACACTACACACACCATACTCAACACATCGGCATCATGCGCAGCATATTTTCATCCCACACTACACACATCGGTATCATGTACAACACATCTGCATTCTACACTACACACACCATACTCAACACATCGGCATCATGCACACCGCATCATCATATACACTAGTGGTGACAAAATAACAAAATAATCACGCTCACGCGGTAACAAATTAATCACGGTGACGCGTTAACAAACTAAACTAATTAAATAAAAAAATCTAGTGAAAATTTTGCAAAAAAAACGGTGGTGACAAATTGGAAAAACAAAAAAAGACCGTTGGTGATAAAACTTGGGGGAAAAACCGGTAGTGACAAAAAATTTTAAATAGAAGAAGAACTCTGGTGACAATATTTGAAAAAAAAATTGTCATGTGCTTATGTATATATAATATATAAAAAGTGAACAAACGTGCAGTTACAAAAAACAGTGMAGTGCGAAAAATAATATACCATAAAGTATAAGTACATATATATATATAAAGTGAAAAGTGATAATAGAGTTGCGGAAGTGACCGAAAGCACAACATAAAAAAAGGTTCTATACCTGCATAAGTGAGATGAAAAAATTGTGCTGTGAAAATAGAAGCACATAACATATGATATAACGGAATAATCAGTGCAGTGAAATATTGTGACAAATAGCTCACAAACAAAAACAAAGCAAAATTTATAACAAAGCCACCAGTAAATCACAACAACAACCAGCAGCACTTGGATTGGAGAAAGAAGCACAGGCACATACAGGCTCTTATTATCCCCAAAAGCCCCTGGGCGGAAATCAAAGTGAGTGGTATTATTAATTGCGTTATGTCATAACACATATATTCAAATCCTACATTTTCATATTTCTCGTAAAACCCTTGGTTTTTGATCAACAAAAACAAGGAGGATTGTGTAAAAAACCAAAGTGTAATACATATATACTATATATACATGTGGCACGATTCCGATTACTTTGGCGGAGGGGTAAAAAAACCGAATTTCCGTATATACCCCATTTATAGGGAAGCTTCTCCAGAGGAGGAATAATAATATCCAAAAATAATATAAAAATTACTTATATTTTTTAAAATTTTCACGGTATGCACTAATAACACAAGGTATCTTCCGTTAAATTTATTCACGTTTTTCACTCTGTATATTTATATACACTCTAAACTTTGAAATAAGTTCACATTTCAATTTTATTTTGTAATATTTCACCTAAATTTATTAATTTAAAAATCACTTAGCGAACTCGGCGTTGCAAAGGTTAGATTGTTCACAATTATGAGGARAACGAGCCTTGCCACATCTTAAACACCTAATATGTAGGATTCTTAACGATTTTTCTTTGGTTGTTATTTTACGTGATCCTTTTTTCTACATTAATTATAATAAAAAATACTTTCTAACATTTTTTAAGTTATAATTGAGTTGTGAAAACTTTTTCCACATATTATACATTTACATATAGTATGTATATGTATAATATGTGATTTATATTTAAATACATATAATTAAAACTCTATGATAATATAGTATTATAAAATTTATATAATATCATGTCGGAATGACTGAGGTACTATCGCGTAGTACACTTTTCTGCGTTGGCGGCCTTCGGCCGCGCTCTAAAAAAATAACCCTGGTCGAGCGAATACACGGGTTGACTGAAGTACTTTCGCGTAGTACACCTTTCTGCGTTAAAAATATATTGAGTTATAAAGTGGTTAAAGTGGTTATATTGGTTGGTTACCACGCACTCATATTGAACGAAAATTTGAATTTTCGTACTGTACTAATATAATAGTCAAGAAGACTAATATATTTTACACTTTATTACGAAATATTATTATATAATATTACTTATACATATGTATATACAATATTATTATATAATATTGCTAATACATGTATATATTACTTATTTGCTTAATAAATTTTAAAAAGAAAATATCCATACGCATGAATAGAGGAATGTTTGCGAAAAAGAGGAATTTCAGCGCTCYATTTCGTTGTAATTTTTGGTAAACAAATGGGATTAAAACAAGCGTAAAATGTAATTTTTAAAATGCATATTTTTTAGGTAAAAAAAAACCTGCTAAAAGTGTAAGATATGGAGTTATTTACAAGTTTATAGTGCAATTTAATTATTTGAAGTGAAAAATGTGAATAAAGTGTGTTTAATATGGTGAAATAGCGTCTTGAAATGTACCAATTTTGCGAATTTTTAAACTTTAAGGTCGAATATCTCCTAAACTAAGCGTTGGCGGTACCTATAACCCTATATATTTTTTAATCAATAGGACTTCCTCTTTCCAACGGTACCTTCAGATCGGYGCCAAAGAAATCGGAATTGTATAATTGTATATATAAAAAATTTCCGGTCATTAATAAATAATTAAGTCAAATTTAATCGATATCCTATATATGTGTAATTTTGTATTTTATTTGAAAAACTCTTATTAACTTAAGAAAATGTTTTATTTGTTTTTACGGTTGCTTATATTTACATAAATAGCCTATGAAATCGGGAAAGTCGTATCAGGAATAGTTTTGGGATGGCAGCCTTCTAAAGAGTGACCGCTCGGAGGTGCAAATATATACATACATATAAGTGAAACTTTAAAAGCGTTTTTCTCAAAGTGATTTTTTCAAAACTGCTGGCGTCATAACTCAACGAGAAATTGTTCGATCGTAATCGAATTGTAACTACGTATTTTTGAATACATTTACTATTCAATGGCCTACGATCTTTTCGACTGGTTGAAAATTGTTAATTTGGCACTAAAAAGACGACTATTTTTTCCTAAAAAAATATTTTTTCCCAAAATTACGCCATTTTGTTAATTTTTTATATTTTTAAAGTTCGAAGGTTATTACATTGGAAATATCTTTTTTGTTTCAGCTCCTYATTCGGCCGGAATCATGCCCGCAGTTGGGGAATTTTTTTTTTGCACCTACGAAGACAGCACATAACTCATGGTGCTACAAAGCAAAAAAGGGGAAAGTGACAGTCTGATATGTTACTGCACTCGATTTTCATCTCCACCTATCAAGATTATTCTGAATCGATATTCGAAATTAAAACAGAAAATCTTGACAATTTCTGGACACGTCTCCAAGCGGAATATGCCGCAATCGTAGAAACTGATGCCATAAAACAAGCCCAAAACGCTTTTAAACCTTAAACTGCCAGTATGCGACACAGATATATTTCATGGTGGTTACGAACAATGGCGGTCCTTCCGGGACATGTTTACGAGCGTGTACACAACCATCCTAGATTACCACAAGCGCAGAAATTGTATCACCTCAGATACAAACCCAAAGGTCAAGCAGTCGTAATAATCAAACAGTTCGCTCTTAATGACGAAAATTTCAACTTTGCTTGGGAAGCTATTAAAGCACGTTACGAAAATGAGAGAATATTGGTCGACAAACAAGTGACGAAATTAATGAATTTTCCAAAAATTCAGAACGGAACAAGTGAAGAACAAATGAAAGCTTCAACCCACTGTTTCAAATTCAAATTAAACCGACAAGGTTCTATCGACACAGAACAATTGGGACCTCATTCTGGTAAATATATGCACAGCTGCATTATCAGAAAAATCGTTATTTTTGTGGGAGCAATCGCTCTCGTCGCGAAGAAAGTGCTCAACGTGGCACCAAATGTTAGAATTTCTTATTACCCAATTTGAAATTGCAGAAAGGGTAGATAAAAAACTAGTCAGAACGAAAAACGTTCAAAATTACCTCAATAGAAGCTTCAACAATCCCAAGCTAGT
This sequence comes from Bactrocera latifrons, assembly GCF_001853355.1. Lineage (NCBI taxonomy): Eukaryota > Metazoa > Arthropoda > Insecta > Diptera > Tephritidae > Bactrocera > Bactrocera latifrons. The sequence goes on along the minus strand of NW_017536982.1, from coordinate 48,914 downwards.
AGCAACAATAATTTAAACAGAAGCTTTTTTAAGAATCAATCGTTCACATCCGAACAATATGAACAAACGTCCTGCCAACTTTGGTCACAAGCTCAACTCCTGCGAGAAATACAARCAAAAAAACAAAAATCGAAACGATTTCGTAAGAACGAAAAAATTATGTTCCAACTGTTTGTCACATGCACATGCGCTTAAAGATTGCGAAAGTAAATTTAATTGCGTTATACTGCTATATCATCATTCAATGTTACATATAACAAATTAGCGCAAACGTAAAGAGAACAACAGGTTTAGTAGCAACAACAAAACTGCCAAGAAATACCATTCTTAAAGGCAATTGTCTCGATCGAACACTAAAGAGAACGGTTTAAACCAGGGAATTAATATACCAAGGATCACAGCGGTCATTTATAGCGTCTAGGGCACAAAATAGGCTACAGTTGCCAACAAAACTGGACAATTTTGAAATCACGGAATGAACGGAAGAGCTGTTCAAAACTCAAATAAAATCTGCCCATTACCCTCTTTTCCCCGAAAGCGGATAAGCGCATTCAAGCAGAAGCTATTGTCTTACCGCAAAGGTTTCCCACCTAAAGCTAGCAGACCCAAACAGTAATACCTCCACTCAAATAGATCCTCTATTAGGGAGCGATCTTATACCACAGATAATTCTCGAAGGTATTGAATCACAAATACACTTTTGGCAAAAAATACCATTTCCGGATGGGCCCTGAGTAGAAAGTTGCGAAACCAGTCACAACAATGAAAACTCAAGTTGAGGATATCTCAAACGAGTACCCCAATTCACAATGGAAAAGATGTTGGCAATGAAATAGATGTAATGTTCTGATATTAAATTGGCGTATATTGAAATACTTATTCAATATGAACGTTGCAAAAATGTATCGACAAATAGTCGTACATAAAGACGACCAAGATTTCAACGTAATATGTTCCGAAGATCCCCCACCATTCCACTACGCGACATCAAATTAAAAACAGTTACATTTGTTATTAACTGAGCACCTTATCTTGCCATTCGAACACTCCTCGAATTGGCAGACAACACAAAGTCAGAATTTCCCCTGGCAACTGAAATGTTAAAAACTCAAACGTATGTGACGATATTCTGTCTGGGGGTCACACTCTTTCACAAGCATACGATTCCTTATCACAGCTAATAAAAGCCCTCAAATCCGCAGAGTTTTCATTAAAAAATGAAATTTTGTTGGTCACTAATTTCCTTATATTCGAAAAGGAAACTCCAACAAAAACTCTAGGCTATGTGGTCCGATTCCGAAATGGTACTAGCTAGGTTGGAATAACTACCCCATGCATGGAAGACGTATATTGCTAATTGAACGTCTCAAATACTGAACCTAGTGGAATCAGCCCCTTGGCGACATGTAGCCAGTGCTGACAACCCTGCCGATCTAGGTACAAGAGGGTACAAGCCACTGCACATTGCCACCACCCTCTGGTGGAATGGCCCCCGATGGTTGATAGAATCTCCTGATTCTTGGCCACAATCGCCCATGCGCAACATAATCGCCCAGAAGGTCSAAAAATTACAATCTTTCATACATAATTGGATGATGCCGATATCCTTACATGATTTTCTTCGTTTCCAAGAGCTCTCCGAGTAATTGCTTACATGTTTAAATTTATAGAGTAACTCAAAGGCAAAGTCAAAGGATCATCTAATTTCCATAATAGTTTCAGAGAGGTCTCCATTTGCCCCATTTTTCCTCAATTACATCTTATTCTTAATGCTATACGCCGAACATCGCCTCAACATATGGTGCGCTAAGAGTATTATATCCCCATCTTAAGCCCCAAATCAAAAAGTGCATTTTGCACTATACACAAATAGAAGGTGCGAACGCAGATTATGGCAGCACTTCCACCTGAACGCTGTAATTTCGCTCTGCCTTCCACCACAACTCGAGTTGATTTTGCTGGGCCTTTTCAGGTAAAAGCGTTCAAGTTAAGGTCTCTCACTCCCATGCAAAGCTATATGGTAGTCTCGTATGTTTCACGACAAAGGCAGTAGTAACTATGTAGTAATCTGACGACGGAGGCTTTTCTCGCGGCATTTGCTCGCTTCGTCGCTCGACGTGGCTGCTAGRGTGTGTCGATTCCGGACTTTTTTCGAATCGGGATTTCTAATAGTTCGGAAAAGTTGCCTTATTACTTCCTGATTCCAATGCAACTTTTTGTTTTGAGATCGGATTGCATCTTCAACCCCAACTCCRGSCTTGAAATTTCGGAAATTCGYCTAAAATCGTGAAATTGTCTACCTAGCGCCTGAAATACGCAGCTCATGGCAATATGTATAAAACAAAAGTTATTTGTCACGTCATTTGCTACCGAATGTGATCATGGCCGTAGGACGAACCGTTCCCGAGATACGAGCGAAAATGCGGCGCACCACAGCGCAAGGTGAAAATCAGCTTGCGGCCACACTTCTTGACGTTGATTTCGCCGAGTACTATCACTCACCTACGCCAAAGGACACGTTCGGATAGGTCCCCACACAAATMTTTTTTCATCGAGTTCCTTCACTCTTGTCGGTGATTTCGCCGAGTTCTATAACTTACATTCATTTCCATGCGCCATACGACACGTCGGACTGGTCTCCAAATAAATATTTTTTCATCGAGTTCCTTCACTCTTGTCGTTGATTTCGCCGAGTGCTATCACTTATATTCTCTCAACAGAACACAGAACTMAAAATGTCTGTATCTAAATTTAAATTTAGGCAGAAATGTCCTGTGCTTGCCATATATCCATACAATCTCTCTGATTTCCAGTTACCTACTTACCAGGATGTTCTTTTGTGTTAWCAGTTTGAAAGATTTCGTATAGGGCGACAACTATGAACCTAGGAGTAAAGAGGTTACAGAAATAGTTGCAAAAAAGGCTAAAAATACTTTCAAAAAGTCATCTGTTCCGATAGTTTCACGCACCAGAGTTGTACATATGCTCACCACATACCATAAGAAATTTCTGACTCTTAAACAAATGTTYTTAAGGAACCCAATAGGTTTGAGCTCTAAAAGAGACGACTTTGTCTCTTCTGCCTGAAAATTATTTGACATCGCTGCTTGTAAATGCATTTATTTTTCTT
>NW_017536982.1:20089-44376 GCF_001853355.1 Bactrocera latifrons | reverse complement strand
ACGGTCAAGGGCCAACTTTCTGACTTCTATCCGTTCGTCAGTCATCATACTAAGGAGAATGTTTTCTRGAAGAGCAAAGAAAGCATTCTGTTGAATGGATSAATCGACAACCTTGCGCAGTTTAGCCGGTAAGTATCTCGACCTTTGAATTGCAGCATAGAGATGGCACGAGCCATCTTTGACTGAACTGTTGAATCTTTTTGAGAACCACAAAGGTGAGTAAACTGTAGGTATGTACTTGACCAAAATCTTTATTTCCTTTGTTGGTTYGTCARTAGAAATGTATAATCTCAGAACTCTATTTGCACAGATGAGCCAGCGAGATTTGCACATGTTACCTCGATGCATGGACGCTAAATCTGAGGAAGATTGACCGGAAATAACAACTTCTGATATTTTATAGAGATAAGCTTGGTCTGTGCTAAGTTGGGTCGGATTAATAATCTCAGAAGGTGATTGGGAGGGTGKAAAACTTTCAAATTTGACAAAGGGCAACTTCTCACAAGCAGGGAGCAGTTTACCTATGTCGCCAGAGAATGTATTTAGACTCTTTGAGACACCATCTATGTGTTCGAAAGGAGCACGAAATGGAAGTAATTTCCTACCTATTCTTTCTTCTAGTTTCCGAATGACTGCACGTTTCCAACCTGTGTTCGTGTTGGTGCCATCAGCACCAAAAACTTCTAGATGTTCCACATCAACTGAATTGTCTTGTAAATATTGCCATATAGCTTGTGTCTCATCCTCAACTGACCCGGAAAGAGAGGTGACGAGGACAAAGTAATGGCAACCAGATTCCGCTATAAGAGAAATATGTTACTCTTTGACAGTGTCGCGGTAGTAATTTTCACCCTCGKTGACTTGTGTAAGTGTATTGTCTTTGCGGCCGTCAAAACACAGCCCATATACAGAGTCAATACTTTCGGTGCTTTGGAGCTTAACTCCAACACTTTTTTTGCCCGACTAATCTTGCATTTTACAGTGACAAAGCTAGCCTGATCCCCTGTTTTCAATCCTGCTTTTTTGGTATCCAGAAAAGCAGATGAAACAATCAAGGCCGCTACTCTATCACTTACTCCAAATCCTTGGGCAGCTAAAGCAGTGTGTTCTAATGCTAGTGTGGTTTGTTTRGTTTTAGAGGATGGAAGAGAAAATTCATCATCAGCATCGTTTTTGGAAGAATCCATGTGCGACGCACCTACATTTTTGTCGTCTGTAATAGAGTCTGGCTGATCTCAATGGTCACGTGTTCCAGCTGATACTTTTCTGGTAAGTGTTGATGTTGAACATGTCGTATGGCGCAGGGAAATGAATGTAAGTGATAGAACTCGGCGAAATCACCGACAAGAGTGAAGGAACTCTATGAAAAAAGATTTGTGTGGGGACCTATCCGAGCGTGTCGTATGGCGTAGGTGAATGAATGTGAGTGATAGCACTCGGCGAAATCAACGTCAAGAAGTGTGGCCGCAAGCCGATTTTCACCTTGCGCTGTGGTGCGCCGCATTTTCGCTCGTATCTTCGGAACGGTTCGTCCTACGGCCATGATCACATTCAGTAGCAAATGACGTGACAAATAACTTTTGTTTTATACATTTTGCCATGAGATGCGTATTTCAGACAATTTCACGATTTTAGGCGAATTTCCGAAATTTCAAGGCCGGAGTTAGGGTTGAAGATGCAATCCGATCTCAAAACAAAAAGTGTTATTGGAATCAGGAAGTACTAAGGCAACTTTTCCGTAGTAATCTAAAATATAATTAATACAATAAATTGGAAAAAATATGTTATTGCATAATTTCTTACCTGCCAGTACGCAAGAGCGTCAAAGTTTCAAAATGCTGTCTCATCACTATAATGGCATATGCCCAGGAAGAGTGCACCTTGTTTTGGCTTTTGACCTGTAGAAATGAAAATCGGCTTGGTTCCTGTGTTGGTGATGTTGGCGGATGTAGTGGGATTGCAGGTAGTTTTGTAAACAGTTCGTGCTGCACAGCTTTCACACCTTCTTTCGCATTAAAGGGTTTACAAAATCCGTGTTTCTTAAAGCGGGGATATAGTATGGTAGCAATTCGTGGTATTGTGCGTGTTTCATATCTTGCGAGCCTCTTGGTAAGACTAAACTTGATGGTCGTCAATATGTTTTTTCTTTTTTCTGTGTTGACTTTAATATTGTTTATTTTATGATTCAGTTCGTATATGACAGGGATAATTATTAACGATGATATTTTTGTGTTTGTAGACATAGAAAGCGTCGCTTCTTCGAAGGCGGATAGCAACTCGGATATATCATTTAAAATATCTACTTCTGCTGCTGAAAACGGCAATGGACACCACGAGAAGATACCAAAGCTAATGTAATAAATCGTTTGTCCAACAAACGTAAAACTATTTAAAACAAAATGCCACGTAGATAGATAGATACATAACTGAGGAATGCACTTCGAMCTTAGGTCTATTTTGCCCTCTCCTAACTCAMAGGGACTCGCTTAGCCCCAGCATACTGACGAAGTCCAGTATTCTGCTGGGTGCTAGCAAGGCGATGTGATCCCTATCCGGAAACATGGCTCCAAGGGCCTTCGACCTGCGCCCCAGAAAAATACTGGGAAAGCTTCCAATCGGAATGGAGAACTTGGTACGCGGGCCTACAATACCCGCACTTTTTCCTTCCGACGTTTYTGAGCCATGGGTGTACCATCTCAATGTACTATCCCTTAGCATTTGCTCAAGAGTGGGGTCGTTCCACTCACTCTTGCTACCGAGGGTAACTTTAAACCTTTTCGCGAAATGGTTTGATTTAGTAATGCCGTCCTTTGGGAGGAGGGCAATAGGAATTTCGTTACTTATCCTCTCCATCATCTGGGACGAGATTATCCTTTGCCACATCCCTCTGCTGTTATCTGAAGAAGTGAGTGCTTGGCTACTGTCATTATATGGAGCGGTGTGCGTTCCAACAGGACCTACAGAGCTGCCGTCGGACAGGTCCGCATAGCGCCCGTCATGCAAACACATGCTAGCCGCTGAACCGTCGATAGTTGGGTTACCACCGAAGCCTGCGACGCCCARGATACCGCCCCGTATGTGATTATCGGTCGCGCAATCATGGTGTACAACCACCTAACGATCTTTGGCTTACAACCCCAGAATTTACCCGCCAGCCGCTTGCACACCATTAATGCATTTGTTGCTTTGACTAGCATTTGGTTCACATGCTGCTTCCACCGCAGGGTAGAATCTAGCGTAATACCCAGGTATTTTACCTTGCTAGTCATCTCGATCTCTCTGCCCCCAAGTGTGAGGTTCCTCAAGCCGGGTAGGGACCTGCGCCTTGGGAAAGGGTTGTCTTTGAGGGGTTGATGCTTAGTTGATAGCACGTAACTGTAATGTCACCTTCGTTTGCTTTCGTTTGCTTTGGATGTCCACAAGTCAGTCGTTATGGCCACAACATCAATATCGTTAAGTGCAGGCTGGAGTTTCTTCTTAAGAGACTCATATTGAGATGGAAGCACTTCKTCGCGCAGGTCTGACCTACTAGGTAACCTGTAGCGGGGATCCATTTCTTTCATGAGCTCTTTAAATCCGTCTTCCTCAACACAAACAAAAGGTTGAACAGCGACAGCAATCATGTTCATGACCTTACTGTCTAGGAGACGTTTTCGTTTCGAGGCATTTTCATAAAAAGAAACCGATTTTCCAACAAACTTTTCTAACATGTTTGGTTTCTGTGCAGTTCCCCCAACTTTAAGCCGATCAGCCTGAACGTGCTTTCAGTGGTCGATTAGATTTGTTGTGTTTCCACACGTCTTTATTGGCTTACCACAGTAATTGCATATCCCATGCGTTTTTTCGCTGTTATAGAAACATCGCGCCTCCTCTTCGTTTGATCCTAATCAGGCTTTGGCTGTTCGCTTGCTGTTGCTATAAGATATAAACTGTATTAATGCCTATTCAATGCAAAAGCAAAAATGCATGCGAATGTGCATGTGCTTTTCTGAAGATAAATTCGGATATTTAGTACTTAGTCTAAGTACCACCACACTCACGCCAACACCACCAACAATTATAACAAAAACTTGCCACTTGAGGCAAGCACTGCTCATGGCCTTCCTTCGAGGGTCATCGCATCCGMCTGGTTTGTCTGCTGTTGGGAGAGATCTCTGCCCTCCCCTCCTGCGCTTCCTACTCCCACTGTGTGCACCACCGGCCTCTGCCCGATGAGACTCACTCGAGTCTGAGTAACTTGGCCTATTTCGAGGGGCCTTGGTGGATTTCCTAAAACCCGACATCGTATAAAAAACGAGCCTCAAGGTATCAATTGGCAATATACACTCCCAAGCGCTTCTCATATGGGCGGTTTATGGGAATCAGCTGTGAAAAGCTTCAAATCCCACTGCAGAAAAGTTTACGACGTTATTAAATGGCATAACGGTTTCATCTTAACAGATATAGCAAGTCTCTTTGGATTTCACTGCCTTAACTCCAAGGCATTTTCTCAAAGAAGCCCCTATTCTGACCATCCCTGAGAACGCGTGGAGTCGCTATCCCTAGTAAATCGATGGGAAAGAATTAAAATTCTCTATCATAATTTCACCCGTCATCTATGAAGATTGTCTGCCCTCTACCGAATGGCGGCTTTGCCGCATACAAAAACTACATTACGGTTACGACTGTCTACCCCCCACCGAATGGCGGCTTTGCCGCATAGAAAATCTACATTATAGCTCCGTCGGTAACATACGAGTCATGGATCTCCGCACGCACAACAGAACGATAACCAGACTGCTCGTGAAGCTGTGCTTTCTACCAACCGCCGATGATAGCAAATCCGAAAACCACCAACAACAACATAACAACCGGTCAGATTATCAAACTGTACAAAATATCAAAGAAAATTAACAAAAAATTATCGATCAATACGACGACACATCCATGCCACATATCGTGGCACGATCACCATGCTTGCTTATCTAATAGTAATTTATAATCAATATTTTTTTCTATACAGATTAACATGGACGTAGATACTCCAGTCGCAATCACGCCACCCCTCGGGCGGCTACCAATGTGCCACGCTCCGGGACCAGCGCCCCGAACTGTAGTTGCAGCAGCACCAGTCGCTGCACCGGAAACAAAGACGACACCTGTACTTGCAACCGCGCCTGCAGCGGTATTTTCTTTATTTTTTATTTTATTTTATTTATACATTACAACTAGTTCAAATAAAAAAGAACTAACAAGCAACTTGAATATGAAGTTTTACGTATAATTACAAAATTACAAAACTACTATGAGAGTATTGACTAATTTGAAAGATCGCTGGGTTTAAGGCGTTTGAGTCGTCTTGGTGGTCCATCTCTAGAAGTTAACATAGCTACTTCTTCGTTACAATGCTGTCGCAATCTTACACTATGTGCTGTTGCAATTTTTAATATTTCTCTTTGGAAACGCCTTTACGCCTAGATCTCGCTCTATATCAGCACATCTACAATACCAAGGCGCTTTGGCAATTAGKCTTAGTACTTTGTTTCGAAATTGTTGGATGACTTTCTTATTGTTTTCGTTAGTACATCCCCAGAGTTGTGCACCATAGCTCCATATCGGTCGGAGTATTTGCTTATAGATAAGTAACTTATTTTCGATGGATAACACTGATTTGTTACCGATTAACCAATTATAATTTTTGAGTGGGATGTCCAGCTCCTTACGTTTGTTTTTTACGTGAACTTTCCACCGTAGCTTAGTGTCAAGCGTCATTCCGAAGTATTTAGAGGAATTAAAGTACGGTATTCGTGCACCGTCTACGAAAATTGTTAAGTGCTGTATGTTGTTGTATGTGAAAACAATGTGGCAGCGGTATTGCACGCGCACCTCGTGGTGACACCCGACCACATCACGGTCTTCGGAAATTTTTCCTATAAGGTGCCCCATCTGTCGACGCTCACATCGACTTCAACAACTCGTGTCGTACACAAGCGGAGCGGAACCTCATTGCGTCGTCGACAGCCTGGACCGCCACCTTGTCAATCCACGGGTCTGAGCAGCCTTGTGGCAACGCTGAAACAGTTGCAGCGCCTTCTACCTTAAACAGTGGCGAGAACGAAAACCGTCTCACAGAAGCCTTTAAAAACCATCAGAATCTTCTAAAGTCAGCTATAATCCGTAGCAAGAGAAACTGTTTTGAAAATATCTGTAAAGAAGCAAATATAGACCCCTGGGGGACTGCTTATAAAGTCTGAATGTCCAAATTCCAAAATAAGCGGCAGCAACCCAAATGTAATCCGTTTATGATGAAAGTCATCGAGGCGCTATTTCCGACACACGCCCCGATTACTAGCGCTGTGCGACGAAACGAAGTTGCTGAATCACCCCCCAACTATTTATTGGCCATGGCTAAAATGGCCTGGTCTCGATGGCATACCAAACAGAKCTCTAAAGGTAGCCATAATCTCAAAGCCCACTCTTTTCGCAAAAATGTACAACGCATGTATAAAAGAAGGGATGTTCCCCAATCCCTGGAAAGTCCAGCGCTTGGTTTTAATCCCAACACGAAAAAAAAACTCCAGAGAACCTTCTTCGTATCGACCTCTGTGTATGCTCGACACAATGGGCAAAGTGTACGACAGCATAATAAGAAACCGCTTGAAAATTGCAATCCAGGAGGCCGGCGGACTATCAGAAAGACAATACGGCTTCAGAAACCAGAGATCTACTATCGGTGCACTGAAAGAAGTTATCGACACTGCGGAAAGAGCAGTAAGTGGCAAAAGATGGAAAGGTGGTACAAAAAAATATTGTGCGCTGATTACCCTGGATGTGAAGAATACATTCAACTCTGCTAAATGGAAAATATATTCGAAGCCCTATATGGAATACGAGCCCATCAGTACCTCATAGATATCGTTATGAGTTATTTTAAAAATAGAAGGCTGATCTACGACACCACCGAAGGCATCAAGAGCTACCCTATTACAAGCGGAGTACCACAAGAATCTGTTTTAGGCCCTCTCTTATAGAATTTAGTTTATGATGGGGTGCTAAGAATTCTACAGCCTAAAAACGTTAAGCTAGTCGCATACGCGGACGACCTTATGGTGGTAGCAGTGGGTAAACAACTTGAAGACCTACAAACTAAATGTAATGAGTGCATAAATGGTCTACGCCAATGGTTTTCTTCCAAGAATTTGGAACTGACTGAGTACAAAACAGAGGTATTGCTCATAAGCACCAGGAAATTGAAGAAAAAATAACTCTCACTATAGAAGAGTGTATGATAATTTCACAACCACAGTTAAGGTATTTAGGGGTAATATTGGAATCCAAATTGAAATTCAAGCAGCACTTGGCAAGCATAGAAAATAAAGCAAATAAGATTTATAACGCGTTATAAAGAATTATGGCAAATAGAGGCTGTGTGCGTTCCAGTTGCCGACTTCTAATCGCAAAAGCTATGAACTCAGTTATACTATATGCAGCCCCAGGCACTAAACATAAAGTCGTATGCCAAARCAATAAATACGGTGCATAGACTCACAGCAATAAGAGTAACAAGTGCGTTCCGAACTATTTCCAGCGAAACATCTGAAGTATTAGCTGGTATGCCGCCCATAGACATCCATGGTGACGAGCTCACGAGATTATATGAGCTATCAGCGCCAATTACAGAAATCCAAAAGAGAGAGGAAAGAAAGAATAGCGTAACTATATGGCAGCAACGATGGCAAACCTCAACTAAAGGACGGTGGATCCACAGACTTATACCTGACATCCATATGTGGATAAGTAGACAACATGGAGACCTGGATTTCSACCTGGCCCAAATATTTAGCTGGCATGGGTGCTTCAGAGTCTATTTGTATAAATTTCAAAATGACGTCAGTCCGTATTGTACGATGTGTACGGAGCCAATAGAAGACTCTGAGCACTTGTTCTTCCATTGCCCTCGGTTTCTAAACATAAGGGAAAAGTTAGAAACAGCACTATGTGGTAAACGATGGAAAATTTGACTGCACTTATGTGTCAGTCCTCTGAGAAGTGGAAAGCTGTTCGCGAAGCGGCAACTTCCATCATGACAATATTAAGACAGATACAGCAGAATAGGCGTCAGTCCGTCTGTGCTATAGAGGAGACGTAAAATGTCTTGTCACTCTCATGAAGTAATACCTTATCTGGTGGCTCCGTGGGAGAGTCTAGAGTTGAGAGTGGGTTAGGTTTAGCGGATTAAAGTCCCGCACTCGATGCTTTCTCTTACTATAAAAAAAAAAAAAAAAAATCCAGCACTACATACACCATACCCAACACATCGGCATCATGCACACCGCATCATTATATACACCATACTTTCCACACCACACACATGAGGACACCAAACACAATTAACAGAAAGGACTGACAGAAGTCGCCCAGACTCTTTCTTTCTTGATCCGCGCGCAAACCTGTAACCGATTAAATCGTTAACTTTTTAACGTTCCAATACGTAAAAAGGTGAGTGCCGGGACTTTATTATTTTATCAAAATTTGAAATCATAATAAAAAATTTTGAAATACAGATAAAACAAAAAATTGATTTTGAGTTTATACATATGTGAGATTTTGGAATTTTTCCAAATACACTGCCTTAATGGCTCCAATAACGTAAATAAGCAAACTAGTTTGATTTTCTGAAGTTAATTTTCCACGAAATTCCTATATCGATTGCTCAGCATATTCAAATCAAACAAAAAATCGATTTTGAACCAAAATAAAAGATTGTGGAATATTTCCAAATGTACTGCCGTTATGGCTCAAATAACGAGAAAAATGGAAACTAGCTTGAATATGTGAAGTTACAGGGTCCGGCACTCGAAGTGTACCAATTAAAAAAATCATAAATTCGGTTTGGAAAATTATTTTTACTTAGTTTAAAGTACAAAATGTATGAAAATAATCAAAAATTCAGGACCAATTCACTTTTGCTAGATATGACCACCTTTTGCTTTAATTATGGCCTTGAGACTGTCAAAAAACGAATCGCAAGATGCCTGAATGTGATATGCCGGTATGTGGCCCACTCCCGGATAATGGCTTCTTCAGTATCTCGACCAGCGGCCCAAACCATTATTGGTGGCGGGTGTTACCTCCTGCTAGCCAACCGATGACTTAGATTCTCGTATGAACGGTCGGACAAGTAAACCCTATTGTAGGATCAGGAAGAGTTTTTCCCAAYCGCGTTAGTTCAACGAAACAACAATGATTTAAATGAGAAATTGGGCTATGTAATTAAATTGGAAGTAGAAAAGAGAAAACTTGTCACCTTGGTGGTCAGCAATAGACTATTTTACTTAATGTAAATGAAATGTAATTAGGTACAATGATTAGGCTTATGCTAATATTTTCGATGGATGTTAATATGCTTGCACATGCGAAAGAGTCACACAAAAGGAGCGACAAAAACTTTCTCTGTTATGTTGTTGCGAACATATGTAGGCATGCATACGTGTGTATATACAAATGAGTTATGCGGGAGCATTATGCACATACAATTTACAATACCTTAGTTTGTTAGTACAATTGAGTCTGTGSTCTTATATATGAGTAACTAAACTTAAAATAACTTAATAACTAATAGGGTGTAACGTTAGTTAACCCAACACCTATCGTATTGAGAGTTTACGAAAAGCTCAATTGGAAAAATTGTTTCGTCAGAAAACACAATGTTCGGAATTTCCCTGCTGCCGTTATGGCTTCAATAACGCGACAACTGTAAGTTAGCTTTAATTTGTAAAGCTAATGTTTTAACGCAATTCCGATAAAAAAAAAAAAAACGATTTTGAATTTAAAAATAATAATTTGGCATTTGTCCTAACGCACTGCCGTTATAGCTTGAATTTAGTGAAAATGGTAAACTTAGCAGTAAACTAGTTTGATTTGGTGAACTACATTTTTGAACGCAATTCCGGTATCGATTGCCCAGTGCATAAATGAAAACCAAAATAGTCTTATTTCAACCAGAATAAAATATAGTAGTGTAGTCCCTGTGCTCGAAAGCTTTCCTGATTTTGTTCGTAATTCTATTTACTTGCTCTACTGTGCCATGTTTAACACGAACACCGAATTGGTGCATAGGTATTATATTATTTTCGTGGAGGAAAGAAGGCATCCTTGATAGTAACACTTTTTAAAATATTTTAGAAATACACGGTAAGACACTTATTGCTATGTAGGAAGACGGCAATGTTAGGTCTTTATCAGGTTTATCTATCATGATGATCTGCGACTTTTTTCACGAAATTGGATAGTATCTGAAACCAAGAATTGTATTAACAAGCAAGGAGAGCACCGTTATAGCAATATTTGGTAACTCAATTATCATTTCTGGAGTAATATTATCGTGTCCTGATGCCTTTTTCAGATTTAGCTCTTTTATGACTTTAGTAACTTCAGAAGTGGAGACACAAGCGACTCGTTAGCTGTATTGGGCAAAGTTGGCAACTTAAAGTTGTAAAGTTCTTGATATCAAAATGATTGGTCTACCGCCTTGCGATAGGATGGAACCTAATGCAAAATCTGAGGTGTCGGCCGTTAGTTCAAAATCTTTGTTTTTGGATACGCTAAAACTATATCTTAGGGAACTAAACTGTATTTTATTTTAATAAAAGCTTCTAATACCTCGTTGATTCCTATTTTCTTCGAGTTCCATTTGAACACAGCCCCGGTTTCTCTTCTTAGTAGTGCTGTTAATGGCTTAACTATTTTTCTGGATAAATCATCGGTAGTAACCTGATGTACCTAGGAAGAGAGTTTGTGGGACTGGTAATTTGAAAGTTTTTGGAACTGGATATTTACCTACCGCTTCTACTTTTTCGGGATTGGTTTTWATCCCAATTGATCTGCGTACATATTATAAAAAATCTACTTCTTTCTTTCTTTGCAAATGTACATTTGTCTAGTTGAATTTTCATGTTTGCATTTTGTGAAGTTTGAAATACTAATTTTATATTTTTAAAGTGTTCTACTTCGTTTTTGCCGAATATTATTACATCATAGATGTAAACATAGCAAATTAATATTGACGAAGGATATCATCTAGTGCTTTTTGGAATGTTCTAAACCAAAAGGTAAGAAGAGAAATTCATATTATCCGTTCTTTATGGAAAATGTGGTTATTTCTATATCTGGCTCTGATTTATTATTTCCCAGATTTGCAAGGACTTCGTTAATTTCTGCTATATGGTATTGGTCGGGGATCATAACTGAATTGAGATTTTTTCGCCAGAGGCATCATAATTTTTGCTAAGGATCCATACTGGAGAGTTATACGAAGATTTCGATCTCTTTGTTATTCCGTTAGCTAGAAGTTCTTCAGTTTGGCGCTCGATTTCGTATTTTAATGCCATAGGATATGGGTACGGTACAGTAGACAGGGGTTTCGGTTGTTGTGGGGATTTCACCTTTTACGAGAGTGGTGTAGGTGAGATTTTCATCATGATCGGCGAAAAAGTTTGGACACTTACTAATAACTTGAATAATTTTGTTTTGTTGTTGTAATGGGAGACGCGAAATATCGATTGCCACAGTATTAACTTCATGTGATATTCGTTGTTTTAACGTTTTATTTATATTCTGGCAAATTTTCATTAAATTCTTATCGATATGGATGATTGCTTTGAATTCTTTAAGTGTGCCTTTGCCTACTATGCCGTGGAACGATCTTAGAGTTGGTAATATGAAGAATTTTATTTTTCCTAATGTTAGTCCGGCAACTGATTTTGCCGTAAAGGGCTTTTGTTGGGATACCAAGGTCTTTATGGATATTTTCATTACGCATGTGCCATATTGTTCTAAGCATTTTTGTTTGAAACTTTTGTAGTATATAAATATTAGTTGCACGGGTCGTACTCCACAGTTGAATGCCATACATCCAAATCGGCTTAATGACCGCATTATATACTATAAAAGCACTTTGTTGTCTAGGCTAAGTTTGGAGTTTTTATTTAAAAGCCAATTTAAATTTCCAGCATACATTATTAGCTGTTGGAAGATCTGCTGTATATATAATATGATGTATAGTGTTGGGCCTGAAACACCAGCGCTTATCTGTCATTCATCAGATATGAAATTTCCCACTTTTACCGTAAATTGTCTATTTTTTAAATAAGACTCCAATGTTTTATACAATTCTAAAGGTAGAATTTTTTCAATCTTGTATAAAATACCTTCGTGCCACATCTTATCAAGCGCCTGAACTACATCTAGAAATATTGCTGAACAGTAATCCCTGTGTTCAAATGCTTTCCTTATCTCGTTAGTAATTCTATTTACTTGCTCTATTCTGCCATGCTTCGCACGAAAACCGAATTGATGCATTGGTATTGTATTATTTTCATGGAGGAATGAAGACATCTTTGATAGTAATACTTTTGAAAGGCAGGGTAGAAGACTGATTGGTCTGTATGAAGACGGCTGTGTTAGGTCTCTCCCAGGTTTATCTATCAAGGTAATCTGCGACTTTTTCCATGAAATTGGATAATATCCGAAAMTTAGAATTGCATTGAAGAGCGAAGATAGCACTTCTACAGCAATAATTGGTAACTCAATTAGAATTTTTGGGCAAATATTATCATGTCCCGGCGATTTTTTTGGATTACATTCTTTGATGATACCAAAAATTTCAGAAGGTGAAGTCTTAAGAGACTCGAGCGACTCTTTAGCTATGTTGGGTAAGATTGACAGCTACAAATTACTTAATAAGATTTGCAGCATTTGATTCTGTGATTTTATTAAATCTTGGGCTTGTGTCATACACTGTGTAAGATTTATAATCATAGTTTCAATACCTCCATTTGGAGGATTTTGCGGCAGTTGCGTTTGCACAGTGTTGCCTTTCACCACATTTGCATAGCTTCCTTGCATGTTATTATCGTTAGAAGTAATAGGATTTGAACTTTTTTCTGAGGTTGCTATTATTTAATTACGGGTTATTTGTAACATTTAGTTACGACATGCTTGAACGCCCTGTGACAACTTCGATTTCAAATCTTTATATACAGGGCAACTTCTGTAGTTAGCAGTGTGATTTCCTCCGCAATTGCTGCACTTTTTATTCAATTATTTTTTCTTAACACTGCGTAGAGTGCATTATGATTTAGTACGCCCATATTCTTGGCAGTTAGTATATTGTACTTTTATGTGGTTCTTCCACAGTTACTCTACGATGCAACAAATATTTCAAATTRTATATTGGATGTGTTTAATTTTTTTTTTTTTTAAGTTGATTTGAGTTCGGTAACAATTCAGTTTTAAACATTGGCTGTGGTACTTTGTTTCTATTAAATATATTTACAACTGTTTTAATTCCAAAACTACTCACTAAAAAACTCACTAGACTCTACGGCGAACTCTATACCCTTGATTACAACAACTAGGTCCTTAGAGCTCTTCAGTTGATACGAATAATAACTTTCGTTTTATTTTTATTTGGTGTGCCGCCTTGAAATTTTAGAGGATTGTTCGCTGACTTTGAAGGACTTAATTTCCTTTTTATATTGACGGTCAATTTGCACAAACGTTCCTTTATTTTTTTTGTTGGTAAACTCTCACCTTGCGTTGAAATTTTCTTGGTTGCCTCCGCGGTTGCTGGTAACTGCAGACTGGTAGCTGTCAGGGCATATTCTTCCGATATGACATTATTTCTATGAACAATAGCTTATACTAAATTTCGTGAAGATATGTCGTCAAATGAGGAAGTCCCCCATGCAAGCATTTGAATTCCGATTATTCAGTTTGTACGGCATCTAAACAATTTCTTCGCATTTTACATTATTATCTTAGAAAATARCCTGTGCCAAATTTTGTGAAGATACATTTAGGCTGTTCACGGTAAGGTGGTTATCCGGTTATGTGGTTATTAGATTAAAAATAACCTCTATGATCCGTGAACATCCCATATTGTATGGTTATATGCTTATTTTTACACAGCTGTTCATTGTTTACATTTTAAGTTCAATGAAATTTCTACTAATAAAATGCCTAAACAAAGTTTAAAAAGCAACATAATTGAATTTAAAATAAGTTCTGCTATTCAGGAAATGGAGTTTATTGAAGGTATGTGCTTATTATATAATCCAAATTTTAAGAGTTCAAAAGATTCTYTGTATAAAATTTGCAGACATCTTGCGCCCTGAACAGTGTCACAATGCAATTGTAAACAAAAAACAGCTGTTAATATTCCAATTAGAAAATATAAATGGAAATGCCATTCGCTTAGTTTTATTTATTTTTTGTGCTGCCATTTAGTAAAACTCCAGCTACTTTCTAACACTGGAAATAAGTAAACAACCACATAATCTGTAAACAAGGGTCTGGGTTGGTCAAAGTTGGTTATTTTGTCATACCGCATTTTGTTGTTGTTTACTTAATCACATAGCCACATAACCCGATAACCACCTTATCGTGAACAGCCTAATTGTCAAATGTGAACGTTTTCCATACAAGAACTTGATTCCGATCATTCAGTTTGTATGGGAGCTATATGATATAGTCGTCCGATATCGGCCTGTTTAGAGTATAAAATGATCTGTTATCGCTACAATAACAAGAAAGACGTAAAAAGGAACAACAAACCGACTTTGAACTAGAATAAAAGCTTTTTCAGTTTTTCCAAATTAACTGTCGTTATGGCTCCAATAACATGAAAAAGCTAATTTGTGAGGTAAATTTTTGCACGCAATTCGAATTGATCAGAACATACACGATTACTCAGTGCATAAATAAATATCAAAAAAAAAWATATATATATATATTTTAAACCAGAATAAAATATTGTGGAATTTTTGGAAATGCAGTTACGGGTGCAATAATGTGAGACAAATGAAATGGCTTGAATTTATGTACATAAGGTTTTCACACAATTGCTTCGTCGATTGCTCAGCATATAGAAAAAACAAAAATATCGATTTTATATAAAAATAAAAGATTATGGAATTTTCCCAAATGCACTGCCGTTATGGTTCCAATAACTTGAAAAATGAAAATTAGATAGATGGATAATTAAATCAGGATTGCACTGCGACCTAGGGTCTATGTGTCTGTGCTCTGTCCTAACTTACATCAACTCAACTAGTCCCAGCAAATTGACAAGTTCCAATATATTGCTAGGGGCTATTGAAGCGACGTGATCCCTATTTGAAAACATGGGTTCAAAGGCCTTTATCCTGCGTCTACAGGCTGCTGTGCAGTCTATTAGCAGGTGTTCTGTAGTTTCAGACTCCAAGTCGCAAAACTGGCAAAATGCACAAGAAGCTAGTCCTATGTTAAATAAGTGCTTTTTGAGCTTGTAGAGGGCGACCACTAGCCTTGGGATTTTGATTACATATTTAAACCTTTGAGGTTGTAACCATTCATTATGGCCCCATGACGCATGCCTGGGAGTTTTTGCCAATGCCTCTCCCTACCCACTGTTTCATCATTACGGAGTTTACCAGTTTACTATCATTGAGTGCGGTCAATATTCAAGTGTGCTCCGCAATTGCGACAATTTGCAAATAAACCAGTCTGTGGTAATTCGTGGGTGTGTGCTCCGTGGGAAGCATTAATGTTGTAAAGACGTTTCATACCGATTTCAATTCACTTTTTAATCGAAGTTTTGTTTTTTTTAAAACAATCAAAGAAATAAACACTCAAATAAGTCGGCCAACAATTATACTAAAACCCACCGCCCACCTCCTATTATAAWAAACGACGTAAAAGATTTTAATAAATTACATTCTAATATTACAGATCTAATCAATAGCAACTTTTTAATAAAGCTTTTTAGCAACGGCGAGTACAAACTTAATGTCTGCGATGCAAACAATTATCGCACAATAACCAAAGTATCTAATGAAAATATACCTTTTTTTTTTAGCTACGAGCGTAAACATAATAGGAAAATAAAGGTAATGATAAAAAATTTACAGAACTCACTGTCAAGCTTTTGGACATACAAAAAATTTCTGTGGTAAGCCATCGAGGTGTACGAAATGTGGAGGCAAACATCCTACTATTGAATGCAGAAAGCTAAAAAGACCCTGCTAAGTGTTGTAACTGYGGCGATTCTCATCCTACAAGCTACCGTGGTAGTGTCGTCGCAAAATAACTGCAAAAACTTAAAGATAAAAAGAATGGTAATTCAGTTAAGGAGAATGCCAATGCTCCGACGAACAAACCCGTTGTGAACGCAGGAGAAGTAAAATTCCTTCCTTCCATTTCTAAAGTTTCATTTGCGCAAATGGCTAAACAAGGCCATACAAATACAATTCAAAAAAGTAGTCCGTTATCTCAAATTTTGGATAAACTAAATGAGCAAGATAAACTATTTAAGTTCTTTAATCAGCGGCTTGACGCTCTTGAGTACCATCTAGAATTTATTGATGAACAGTAACTCTTTGAGAATAATGCTATGGAACGCTAATGGTCTTTCCAAAAGTAAAAATGAATTAAAAGTTATTCTACATGACAGAAATATTGATATATGTATGTCTATTATCTGAAACGCATTTTACGAACCAATCATTTTTAAAATTAAAAAATTATGAATTATATCACCCACCACACGCGGCAAGCTCAGCACGAGGAGGGAGCGCTATAGTTATCAAAAGCAGTATTGAACACTTCGAGGAAAATCCGATTAAGACAGAAGAAATTCAAGCTACAACAATTTCAGTTAACCCTTAGACGGGCAAAACGGAAGGATGACTTTGGTGTGGTGAACTTATATTTGAAAACCATTTTCAAAAATTTTCATTCGTTGGGACGCCAGGTGCAAAAAATTAAAGACCGTCTGTAAACGGTCTTGCCCAACAAAGGGTAAGAAATAAACAAGGCGTATTTTATAGACCAACGATCAAAGAAACTAGTTTTGTTCCAACAAAATGATTCATAAAGGCCGGTAAAAGTATTAAGTTGTGTTGTTTTTAATTTTCATTCAAATGATAGTCTTTGAAACAGTTTTCCGTACTTGAAAAACATAAATGTAGCTTACATTTTGTACAAAAAGTGTGTGTATCAGATTTCTTACAAAGTTTACACGACTTCTTTGAACCCCATTCTGGAAGATGGTTGAGCTGATCATACCTCATTTCTTCTACGGGGTGCACTGCTCGTTTACCAATAGTGATATTGCTAAGAAATAACTGCGATCCGCTTGATGGACGTCCAACCGTTGGTTTGTCGGTGGAAGCACACAGCGATTTTGCTAATTGTAAACGAAACTGGTATAGAGTCAAATCTTTTCCGTTTCTTCCTTCCTCTACAAGCGATGATTTGTTTCGACGGTACAGAATGAAAGCACTGGTAACAGTCATGTCTAGTAAATGATAGAAKATGCGAGTCATTGTATTAATGGTTTATATATGCAAGCCGTCTGCCCATAAATGAATCCATGAGATCTACACCATCCATGTCAGAGTTGTACTCACGAATGATTTGTGGGCAATCTATTTCAATGTTTCTCTCTTTTTTCTATTACATCTATGAATTTTCGATGGCTGGATAGCAGCATTCGCTTTTGCAAATGGTTCGACACCTACATAAGTTGAGCATAGACGAACATTTTTGGTGTCTTTCCAGAGAGCCGTAGTCAAGTCAACTCCTTACGCAGTAGCAGAAAACTCAACTGCGAAACCTCTATCCACTTTTCTCAGCTCAGTATCTGAACCGGATGGTAGCTTAATGTTTGATATTCTGTTGGCTCGAATGGTACCAGTAGGGGCAGTGATGAGTAAAAATTGTCAAAGTATAGAATATGATTCCTCAAACTGGTATGCATATCCATTGCTGTCGCACAGCACGAAAAGCTTTAAACCCCATTTATTGCGCCTGTTTGTCATATATTGCCGCAAATGGTACACGGCCTTTGTTTTACACATCTGTTCATCAATATATAAACGAGCTTGTTTAGGAACGGAATTGAAGCGTTCATTCAAAAAATCAACAATTTTCCTAATTCGAAATAATGGATCATACCCTGGCTCACCTCTTTTGATGCGCTTACTCTTATCAGAAAAAGACAAATGCTTTTTAACTGCAACAAATTTCTTCCAAGGCAAAGCATTTGGTACGTGTCTAAATCCAAATTCACTCCAGTGCACTTCTATATTTGAATAGCGAAAAATAGACATAAACATCAAAACGCCGAGATATTTTCGAATCTGTGAAGAATTAGTTATGAGCTGGGTATTTATGTCTATTGACCGCGCTGCTCGGTTGGTTTCTTCAATAATTACGGCTATGAGTTCATCAGTCAAAAAATAATTTAAAAACTCAATGGGGTTCTTAAGCTTTCTGACGGCATACGGTAACCCACGTTCCACGGAACGCAATTTCATTCACATGCATTTTCATAGATCTTTCTCGCTATAAGATATTTGARAACTCAATCGAACTCTTGTCAATGGCATCCAAGCTTGAGCCTGGAAATCCTCCTGATGATGGTATTACTTTTGGGCCAGTCGATTCGGTTGTCGATAGCGGCGAATGTTGTCTGTACTAGTTATGGATGTATAACACACACTAAGTGTGCTAAAATTCAACGACAACCCAACTTCGTTGCCTACAACGCTGTTGTTCATTTCACATAAAACGTCGTCTATGGTTTGATCTTCCTCAGGTGATATCTGATCAACAACATACTCTGGGTCAGCTATACTGTTGTCATCGTCTTCCTACTCAGATTCTTCATCAGACAAAAGAGTGGAGTTCATCAATTGCTCGATTTCTTCATCTGTCATTGCAGATAATTTAAGCTTTCTTTTATCTTCCTCTATGAACTCATGTGGCTTTTTCGCACAATATTTTCTTTTTTTCTGATGTCTAAACTCTTCCATTTTCTGAAAAAAAAAATTAGAATTATATACAAATAACATTTTTCAATTTAAAAAGCAATTAAAAATTGAACAGCCCACATTTGTTATACACTGACCGATTCAGCTACGGTTCCCTTACCCGGGCAAGACTGTCCAGAGACAGTTTTCTCTATATTCTTAAAATCTTCGGAAATTTATATTTTGAGATTACATGTTAATTAAATTGTAGAAATGAGCAATATGACTACTTACCTGAAAAATTCTCAACTCGATTTGACCACCGGAAACCACTTTTTTTAATTTTTGTAATGGGATAAGTTTTCACGATAATTAAGATGCCACTTTTCACTTTCGGTGTCACTTGAATTCACCAAACTTGTAAACTATAGCGTTGAAATCATTTTCTGCCAATATCACACAACACCTATGCTGTTTGAACTTAAATTCTGCAGACGGTCTTGCCCGGCAAAGGGTTAAATTGCACAATCACTGTTCAAATATCATTGACCATGCTTACTTATCAGCAATGCCGAAATTCTACTAAATATAAATATCTATTTATATATTAATATACATACATACATACATATGTACATAAACATACTGAAGCATTTAAAGCAGTGGTGCGCACGCCTCAATACTACTACATTTTACGTTTGCGCTGCACAAACATTGCTATAGATTTTCGCTGCCATGTACGCTGAACAAATTTCTGTATTTTTTGTATTTTTTTTATTTTTTATTTACATTCAGGGAAAAAAATTATTGGCGAATTTGGAAAAAATATCAGAAATGTTTATTGAATTCTTTTTGAGTAATACTTGAAAGTTTATAAAGTCGTTGACTAAATGGCTCGTTTCGGTAATACGTCATCAATATTGATTTTCCCTTTATACTCCTTAGTGCGTAGAAGATCGGTAAGATGTTGTTCAGAAAACGTGTTTCTTTTCTTATTTTGATAGTGGAAAATTACCCTTCATCAGTTTTAATAAAAAAATAATTTTCTGGCCATTCGCTTGAAAACATTTTAATAATTCGAGGTGTTTCTGTCAGTGTACTAAATGCCGATGCCGAACAGTGAAAAAATTCTTTGTCAATGCTTAAAAGGCGCAGCTGCACGAGTAATACAGCGTCTACAAATTTCATCAAAAAATTATGAAGCTGCTATTTCTATTTTTATTCACAACGCTAAATGAACACTTACAAACGGAAACTAACTAATGTGGTCCAAAAGATAAAAAGATAAATTAAAGAAAAACTTATAACGGTTCGATTACTCTCTCTATCTTCTGTTGAGGAAAAAACAACAGAAGTAATAGAAGAAGATAGAAAGGAAAATTAAGTTGAAGAAGAATCACTTGAAGAACTTCATAAACCTTCAAAACCTGAAGAAAAATTAATTACATTTCGATTACTCCCTCTATCTTCTTCAAATATAAAAACCAATTGGGAGATCAACCATCAGACATAGCAAAAGAAGAAGATTTTGCAAATTATGAAAAGGAGAAAAAAAAGTATGGCTCGCAAAGCTGATAAAATGCAGAACCAAATTAAGGAAAAACAATACCGCGTCTATACCAGCAAGGAAGATGTAATTAGCTCTTCCAAAGTCATCAATCCACAAATTGATAAAATATATCCAACCGTGTCCATTGCTCCAAAGGATTTTACATCGATTGCCTTGGAATTAAAAGCACATGGCGAAAATACTGATAATTCAACACTGAACTCTAATAAACACACTAATTGGTATAAATTTAAAAGTATAGTGAATAAAGTCGACCCAAAGCTTAAGCACATATCGACTGGTATTGAATTGGACTGTGAGGTTGAAGATTTCTCTCAAAACTGAGCTTAATAAATGTACAGCGAAACTAAGAGCATAAATTAAAGAGTTTGGAAAATTTTCCTTCAACACTTATCTGGCTAAACTCACAGCTGATATTATGAATTGTATAAAAAAACTTGTAAACATAATAAACAGTGCTTTATGCCTAAGATACGTGCCATCACTTTGGAAAGTATCTGAAGTCATAATGATACCAAAGCCAGGTAAGCCAGTACATGATGTTACATCATATAGATAAATTTTGCTGCTGCCAGCTTTATCTAAAATCTTTGAGAATGTACTCATAAATAGGCTCAAACCAATAATCGCTCATAAACATTTAA
Source organism: Bactrocera latifrons (assembly GCF_001853355.1). NCBI lineage: Eukaryota > Metazoa > Arthropoda > Insecta > Diptera > Tephritidae > Bactrocera > Bactrocera latifrons. The sequence goes on along the minus strand of NW_017536982.1, from coordinate 23,389 downwards.
TACCAACACATCAATTTGGCTTCCGTGACCACCATTCACCAATTGAGCAGGTACACCGAATCGTTAATTTCGTTGAAAATACAAACGATAAAAAGTACGTTTGTACGGTGGTCTTTTTGGACGTGTCTATAGCTTTTGACAAAGTTTGGCATTCGGGTCTGCTCCTCTAATTGAAATACATGCTACCCAAACAATATTGCGAAATAATCGCTTCCTAACTTGCAACCAATAGAAGCTAGTTTCCCCAGGGGAGTGTGTTGGGGCCAATGCTTTATTTGCTTTTTACCAGTGACCTCCCATCTGATTCAAGTTATATGACAGCGATATTTGCGAATGACACAACTCAGCAGTTGGGGAGACGACTTCAGTATCTAGTCGACGTGTGCAAACAGCAGTCAACGCAATTACTAAGAGGGCATCTAAGTGGCGCATCAAATTAAACGACACCAAATCGTGAATTCAGTGGTAAATGAAGTCTCTAAATTACCAAAGTCTCACGAACTGAGTAAGCCTCAGCACGTTAATGAGGAAGTTTCCTGACTCATCGTAACTGCTGGGCGAGAAATCCGGTTGAAACACAAGAAGCCTTACCTTTGCCAGTCTACTCTGTCATTTGGAGTAGAGTGTATTTGGCGACTAGACCAATTACTAGGTGTACAGGTGTAGCGAGGTGTAGCGAGGTGAGTTCCAGCAAGACTTCAAGTGCCGGTGTCGGACCGACGGTTAGATCCCTGAAGCCAGTCAGACACCTACAGAAGGAAGTTATACTAATAGGTCTAAAGGATTTAGCTATTGAGTAGTCCTTTCTTCCCACTTTCGGTATAAAGATCACCTTTGCTGTCCTCCACGGTTCTAGCATATACGCCAGCGCCAGGCTATCTCTAATCAGCTGAACAAGGTATGGTAGTAGAGCCTGCTCTCCTTGTTGCAGAAGTGCTGTAAAGATGCCGTCTGCTCCCGCGGTTTTGAATTTTTGGTGAACAGTTTCCTTGCSACTACCCAATCTAGACGAGGTGGTTTATGCTCTGCGACAGGTAGACACTGGTCTTCCTCAACTGTCTCTGGGAAATGGGCTCGCAAGAGTGCCGTAACTCCCTCCTCCGCATTAGTCGTATAAGTACCGTCACATTTTTTAACCGCTAGAACTGTGTCTTTCCTCTTGTAGCCTCTGGTGTAGAAGAGACGTTTTCACAGAAATTCCTAAAATTCTCCTGCTGTGCATACCTAATCTCCTTATTATAGGCAGTTAGGTTATTTCTATACTCCTCTAAGTTTCCAGTGCGCTTGGCTTTGTTGAAAAGCTTACGTAATTTTGGTCTGAGTGCCGAGAATTTTCTTGACCACCTTTGGTGATCGTTTTTAGGGGGCAGCTGCCCCTTGTACGTTCGTTACTTAAGGTGATGTCCAGCACTTCCCTCCTCTTGCTTGTGACGAACTTAGGTTCGTACCCTACATTCTCAATACTTAGTTTATTATTAATAATAAATTCAAGGAGAGACTCTCCTCGTGCAATGCAGTCCGTACTAACCCATACAGTGTGATGCGTGTTCGCATCACATCCTAGGACCAGGTGCAGTTCCTTCGTACTGCAGTAATTCACCACGCCCTGTACAGCCTCTGGGGGCACAGTATGCCTGTCTGTTGGAAAATAGGCCGCTGCCAATACGAAGTCCGCACCTGGTCGGCCAAACTAGTGTCTCCGTTTGGTAGTTTAAAGACAGCACATCCATCCGTATGCCTTTTAATGCGTGTGCATATCTGCGGTGTCCCTTAGCTGCAGAGGAGGATTCAGTGCTGAGAGATGGCCTCCAGCTGCATGGGCATAGCTCCCCCATTGCCTCTTGGAGTTTGGTGGCTCCTGTGCCGTTATTTGGTTGCTATTTCATTTGGCTGCCAGTGGCGCCGTCTTTATGCTTCCAGTCCTCCCGGTTGGATTAGCAAKGACTGGTCCGCCACTCCGAATGCCGCTGCTCCTCTTACTGCTGGATGCGGTATTTGCGCGTTTACGCAACTTCGAGACCAGGGAGGCAMTGTTGCCTCTGATGCTGTTCCTTGAAAACCTTCCAGCTTCTTCAGGAGTTTTTCCTCCTGGAGGTACCTTAAGTACCATTTTATGCTGGCACCACTCATACCTTTCCTGCGAGAGACGACCTATTGGTGGTAAGGGCAGTCTTCCCCTGCACCTCTTCTTCCAGCGGCTTCCCTGAGCTGATCCTGCTTTGGAGAGTTTGCGGAGGGGTTCGGATGCAGTAGATTTCGCCTGCTGAGCACCGCTGCATGAGGGCATCTCATCATCATCCTCCCTGGCATGCTCCTCAAACAGAGCCTCCCTTGCCTGCAACAGTACCACTCTGTGCATTGTTCTTGGTCGTCTGTTGTGGTCTTTGATTAGTTCCGGTTTCGTTTTTACGTATGTTTTTTTTTTTTTTGTCATCTTGTTCGGATGACCCTCGGCTCAGCGAGGTGAGCTTTCGGGTCTATGAGAGAAGGTACAATCTTTTATAAGAGTGTACAGCTGCTGGCGTACGTTGATGATGATATCAATGTCATCCACCTCAACGTTCGCGCCGTTAGTTCTGCTTTCTCCAGATATTTTAAGACCGCAATTAGGAACCGCACGCGTTTCTATGTTGTGTTTCGTCGTAATATTCGGCAAGTTAATTGTTCGGTACAGGCAATTGGTTAATTTTTAACTCAGTATCACAAAGACGATTGAGAAAGTGAATTCACGCATATTTGATATCTCAAAAACGCTTGAGAATTTTGCAAACAAATTTTAAAAATCTCAAGCGTCTTTGAGATGCGAAAAAACTATAACATGGGAGTGCGCAAAAAAAATTTAAAAGCTTATCTGCCTGTCACCAATAAATGTAAAAATCTGATAAAATTAAAAAAAACATCCATTTCGTGATTTCACTTTCTCAAATAATGTTTAAATGAGTTAAGCATCCACCCCCACTACTCGATAAAACTGGCGCATCCTAATGCTACATCGCAATTTACCACAGCTGATGATASTACAACAGAACTCACCTCATCAGTACACCAACCCACTAAACAAAAAGGAGGGAAAACGGAATAGCAGACACATTCGTCCTAAGCAGTTCGCCACACTCACATTCGTTTCGTTTTTGATACATTCGCAGAGACACTGTGCCGCCACTCTACCGGGATAAATCTTTTCGACCCCTATCCGCGARAACTCGATCGCCAGCTCCAGCAAAACTGGATTCTCTCCACCCCGTCTGTCGCCACTTATTTTTATTGACATTAAATTGTGTAAATTTTCTAATTTTAAAA
>NW_017536982.1:17840-19634 GCF_001853355.1 Bactrocera latifrons | reverse complement strand
ATTGGACGCACCATACCTAAGAACAAAACATTGATCGGAAGCGAAACTAAAAGCGCCTAAACAATAAAGTGTACACAAAAAGAAAACAAATCGGGCGCGAACAAACAAAAAAAAGCTGCAAAATATTAGGTGTACCTCTAAGTGGCTACAAACCTTAAAGAAAGACGAGAAGTGACGAATAAAAACAAAAAAAAAAACAAAAAGAACAAAAGTAGTGCGGCAACAAAAATATATTTTATATATATACATAAAACAATAGCATTATGTTCAAAACCAAAAAACGAGGTGACAATTAGTCACATTTTTAAAAGTACAAACAACAATTACTGTAAGTGAAAAAATAATTCTACCAAATAAATATTGAAAAAAAAGAAAAATAATCAAAACAACCCCACACAGAAAATCGGGCGCGAAACGATAAAACAAAAACCTTAATAAAAACAAAGAAACGGGCGCGATTTTTAAAACCAAACAAAAATATAAAAAAAACAACAAACATAATAAAACCACGAAAAACCAAGTGGAAGCGGAGCAGAAGGAGTTGGCATCAACGGCCCGAACACCCTCAGGCACATACATCCATACATATGTATATACATCAAAAACCCCAATTGGAAAATAGAGTGAGCGTATTATGTCCATTATGTATTTAATTTATACACGCATGTACATATATGCCTAAAATTACAGTCGTATTTTATGTTATGTCTATAATTAAAATCCGACTCAACGGCTATTAAAATTGCACACAACGCATAAGCAAAGGCAAAGAAACATAAAATAAAAGCCAAAAACGAAAAAAAAATATATATAATATATACATATAAATATTATTTCTGCATATAGGTATACATATGTACACTTGTGCTCATATAATTAAGTCATTCAGTACTTTTTCACAACATGTAAAAAAACAAGGTATATTTCTTTATGCAACATCCCTAATATTGCGCGAGCAAAAAGTTCCGTTATTCTAGGAACGCCACCGATTTACAGCGCATTCAAGTATTTTCGTTTGGGAGAGTTTWAATGAATTTTCCATTTATTGTCAATAAAAGTGTGCTCACATAATTAAGTCATTCTGTTTGAAACGGGTAAATTAAAGTTTTTTCGCCACAACGTACATCAATATTGTTTTTTTTTTTACCAAATTAAGTTATTTTTAACAAAATTTGTGGTCATCGTCGTCATGGGCAAGAATAAAAGCACAACTTCAAGCAAAAGAAGGGTCATATGGGAATGTTTTCAAAATATTGCCGAAGTTGTAGATGCTTTAGAATTTTCTCGAAAATTAATAACGCAGTTCAATTTTATAAAAAAAATAAGACTTTTAAAAATTTACCGCGTAAAAAGCTAAGAAAGACCACCCGTTCTGACGATAGGGCCTTAGTAAGGCTAAGTAAGGCTGATCCATTTTTAACCTCCACAGAAATTAGGGCTCAATTAGAGGAATACCACGGCGTACAAATATCTGCGCAAACTGTACGAAGACAACTACAAGAAAATTCATTGAAAGGCCGTTTAGCAAGACGAAAACCTAACGTTTCGAAAAAAAAAATATTGAAAATCGAAAAGCGTTTGCTAAAGACCATCTCTGGAAGGACTCTAAATTTTGGAATTTGGTGGTTTGGAGTGACTAATCTAAATTTAATGTATTTGGTAATGATGGGAAACCATATGTAAGACGACCCCCTTTGCAAGAACTCAATCCCAAATACACTAAAAACCGTGAAACATGGCGGTTCATCGGTGATGGTGTGGGGTTGCTTCACGTCATCAGGCGTTGGCCCGATT
>NW_017536982.1:11894-13640 GCF_001853355.1 Bactrocera latifrons | reverse complement strand
ACAATTGTGAGATCTGGTTTAAACTACAGTAAACTACCTAAAAAATTTATTTTCCATGTGTTGACCTGCAAGCAGTGATTGTGATAAACTTGACTTGGGAGCCTGAGTCCAGCACATTTTTCTGATAATGTATAAATATTTAAATGATTTTGTTCCCTTAATTTTACTATCTGGCTTATAATTACTGTGAGCATCTTATGTTTTATAATAATGAATTGGGTTGATTAGGCTTAACTCGCTTATAGTCTTCATTTAATTGATTTGTACTCTTACCTTTTACATGCTTGTGTGTTTTCCACAGATCAGGACCTTCTTCAATTCTTCTTAAAATATCTTGATCAGTTAGAGGAGTATTATTATTATCATTATATAACTCACTTCGCTTTTGGGTTTCTACAGCCTTGTTTAATAATTCTTTATCGTCTGGTTTTCTAGGAATGTATGGTTCTGTTCGGTAAGGATTGTTCATATAATTTATTTTTTCTCTAACACCAACAACATTATCTAATTTTTGGTTTTTATCAAWATATTGTTTGTTAATGATATCAATAGATTTTCGATTTTTAGTTTTTATTACATTGCTTTGTACAGCTCTCTTTAGTAATTCATCATCATGAGGTTTATAGCAGAAACAGTCAAAAACGTAGAATCGTGGCTCGTGTCAGCTGATGCGACCTATCTTATGGGCGCTCAATGTAAGTGAACATTGAAAAACGCTACACCCTTTTCTCTTTGCGTAGAATGCCGTGAGAATCCACTCTCTCWCAACGCAGGGTTGCCAATTTCAATATAATCTTGTAATTATAAAAGTTGTCTTCAATATGTTTGAAATTTTCTTAAAATAACTTAGAATCAGAGTCGAATACTATTAGTTATAAATATATAGACTATTTTTTTTCTTTGTTGTCAGTTTTGATATTTTATATTATGAAAAATTGTAATGAAAATTTAGATGTGTACAAAACTATATATGTGTATTGAGCAATGCCAACATTGTTCAAATGGAAACAAACAAAGATGGCTGATTTCTGCGTTTTTACCACGGGCTCAACTTTTGAAACATTTTGCTCGCTAAGGAAGGAAAAGGAAGGAAGGGAGTAGCGTTTTGACTGTTTCTGCTATATATTAGGGTGAATATACGATGTTGGCCTTTCACAATCATTCATAAAATTTATTTTTTCGTCTGACGCTATTAAAATTATCTGGTTTTGCTTTTTTTTATCAAAACATTGCTCACTACCGATATCAATGGTTTTTCGCTTCTTCTTTTTACATTTCTTCATCATTTGCTTCTTAACTTTCTTAATCGCTTGCTTCTTAATGTTCTGTTCCCTATAACTATCTGTAGAATATTCTAAATCTGAGGCATTCGAAAGAATGTTTTCTTTACTATCAAGATCATTAACATTCACATCATTCAATGCATCAATTTCCATGTCTTTGCTTTCTTTTACTCTTTTCGGTTGCCAAGTTACAATATAACAAACATCATCATTATAACAATTATAATTAGTAACATTATTTTCATTGTTATTAGAGGTTTTCAAATTACCTACCAATTCATTTAATGGTTTTGAGATGAGTTTAAATGTTTAATCCAACAAGTTGATTCTATCGAATTCTCCCAATTTCATTCTTTGAACTTTTATACTCTCGCAACAAAGTTGCTAAAGAGAGTATTATAGTTTTGTTCACATAACGGTTGTTTGTAAGTCCTAAAACTACAAGAGTCAGATATAGGGTTAT
>NW_017536982.1:8555-10144 GCF_001853355.1 Bactrocera latifrons | reverse complement strand
CGAATGAGATAAAAAATCTGTTACCTATCAGCTAAGTGTCTGATAAGGATCTGGTGGGGTGTATGCATTTTGTAGATGTTTTATATTTGTATAAAATTGTCAAAACCCCTTCGATAGCGAACCTTGTTTATAGGATCATCTTTACTTATAACAACAAAGCCGTATTTATATATCMAAGACTGAGCGCACATTTTTAAAAATTTCTTTAATAACATATCTCCAATAACATAATCATTATAGATATGCTTAAGATTCATTTCATCTTGTTTGAATACAATTATCATGTTTGTATTATCACGAATTAAGTATTTAGGAATTATTGTATAAGTTTGACATAAATAAAAGTAATCAATATTTTTATAACGACCCATACAAAAATAATCTCGTATTGTACTTTGTTTTCCACATATTACATCACCGAATATAAAAATAGAGTCGGTTTGGCTTCAGCGGGCTTGATAACATCAATATTTTCACTAAATGTATAAAGATTTGTTCCTTTTATCGGTTCTATAAGCTTTTGTAAATAGATATATTTCGGTTGATAAACTGATTTTGAATAAATGAATATATTTCGGAAATTAAGCCCGTTAGAGCTTCCAATTAAACTGAGCATAACATTAGTTTTTCCACAATTTGATGGTCCCACAATCAGCGCTCGTATGGAATTTGGTAAAAGTGAACTATATCTACTAACATTTTTAACATTTATATAATTGTCAGCGTTATTAACCTTGAGTTGAAGACGTTGTTTAACAACTTTCATTTTGTTTACTGGACCTATAGCAATATAAACCGTTGCTTTTATAATAATGACCTCATTTAATTATAACTCACTCGATGGGACTAATACATAAAAAGAATCTGGAAGGTCCTGAAAATAGTTTGATTAATTCTTTAAATATTGAACTTCATTTACCCTTTACCCGGATATCAATTTTGTGGACCTGGAACGAAACTGCAACAGCGGTTAGAAAGCGGAGATAAAGGTATAAATCCTTTAGATGCAGCCTACAGAGAACACGATATTACATATTCACAAGCGAAAGATATAAATGTCAGTAATCAAGCTGATACAGTTTTATCTGAAAAAGCCTGGCAACGTGTTACCTTTAATAATAGTGATTTCAAAGAACGAGCAAACGCTTGGCTCGTAGCAAACACAATGAAGGCAAAACTGAAATTTGGAATGGGTATTAAAAATAAGAAAATAAATACATCTAAATGTAAAAAACGTAAAAAGATGAAACCACGTAAAGTTCCATCAATTAAAATATTTTTGAGGGCAGTTAAAAATAGTATTAACATGCTTAACAAAAAGAAGCCGAAGTCATTTAATGAGGCTTATAACATTTCTCAGAATGCTATAAAGTCTAGCTTTAAAAATAAAAAAGTTAACATACCGAGAATAATTTCAGTCCCAAAAATTGGTGGAATTTTACCACTGCTTCCTATTTTAACAGCGTTAGGCGCACTTGGCGGTATAGCATCTGGTGGATCAGCCATAGCCAAAGTATTGAATTATATCAGGAATGGGAAGGAGCAATTGGCTGAGGCTAGCCGTCATAATAGATATATGGAATCAATCG
>NW_017536982.1:3584-8085 GCF_001853355.1 Bactrocera latifrons | reverse complement strand
AATGTATACATTGATGCATTATATACTTTATTTTCTAACAGAAAATATTTAAAATTTAATTTTAATAACTAATTAAAGCTCAATGTAGAAGTTACACACTTGTTTATTCCCTTAATTTTCTTAGTTTCATTTGCATTATTATGCATATATTTTCGCTCTTAACCCGATAAATTCTTTCATCAACTTTCCGTTACATTCATCCTTCCTCATACCTAAATCCTTCTTATTCAATCGAGGAAAATTAAAAATATTTTCTATTGGATATGAAAAAGTATCGAAAAATTTTTAAATATCACCACGAATATTATTATAAAAGTCATCAGTTTGAATATCATAAATGACTGAATCAGTATCTATATAATTCAAGGTAATATAATTCTTTATTTCTCTTTGATATAATCATAATGGAAACTATACATTTTAAATTTAGAAAGTTCTAAAACGAAAAAACTAATATATATATCTATACAGAACTGCTACTTGCTTCAATTGAATCGCTAATAAATTATCAGAAAATGTGCTTAGACTATGGAAATTGGGTTGGGCTATTAAGACTCTAGCACCTAATTTTTCCTACCTCCTCCACAAATATTAGTATTTAACCAATTTTGTACTAATTTAACATCTAATATTTTATTTACATTTTCCATAGTTTTCAGATACACCGCATTATTTAATAATTAAAAATAAATTTCTTCAAACTTATTTGCTGCTAATGTTCTATGATAATTATTTAAATCAAAATATTTTTTTTAACCAATCTGATTGATTAAATTGTAGAATTCTATAAGACCATGTTTAATACACTGTTGTAAATTTTTATAATGAATTATATATTTTACCTTGTTTCCCAAATCGCCAATCTTCGAATTTGTCATTGATACAATTTTTTTATTTTCGAAACAAAATGGGAAGTCATTATGAATATTGTGAGTGGTTATAGGATAATCTAAATCTACTTCTAATACGTAACCAACTAAAGAATCTTCTTGTATTCTAAAAACATTAAAATCATCTACGTTTTCAGCCCATTCAAACTTGCTATGAGGAAGATTGTGTGACATAGCATAACCATATAAATTATTAACATCTAAATAAATTATAAAAGTTGAAGGCTTAGTCGCATCATAATCACTTAAATATTTATTGTTAGCAACTGAATGCCGTTTACAACATTGAACAATACCTCCCCTAATACCGGACAAAATAAAATTATGTATGTTTTCATCAGTAAACAATTCTAATTCTATTCTAGTTATTTTGAACATTGCATCCCAAGATAATCCTGGAGATGTATAATATTGACATGGGTCTAGTCAATAAATTCCTTTACATAATTTTCTAAAGTTTTTTTTTTTAGTAGCACATCTACTTTTAGATATAATAATAAATAATCTAATAAATTGAAACAATTGAATGTTGTCCAAACATTTTGAACATACTGATAATCTTCGATACTACATGATTCATTTGATAATTTATTGAAGAAATTATTAATTCATTTGAACTAACAGGTAATTGTGAAATGTTTCTGAATCTAAGTAGTCATATGGGAAAATACCTTTACGTTTCATTAAATCAAAATGGTGATCGTTGGGGAAAAAAGTCTTTGTAATTTCTAAATCATTATTATTTAAATTCTTAACTAAACTGCCTAAACTAGAAGGCATGAATCGAAAAGAATCCAAAAACCTAAGTTCAATTGTATCTTTATCATTAACATATATTCTCTTTGATATCGAAATGTACAACTCTTTGTTTAAGGGAATAATATTTATATCTCCCTTAACAGATAACAATTCTTTAATAAATATATATCATATTTTGATAAATTATGAAAAAATATTGGAAGTGTGCTATCTTATATTCCAAATTATATTTTTTTTTTGGAGGACCTCTATATTCACCAGTTAAATGACAATGGTCTGCTACCCTATCACTTAATAAAATTTCCATTCCACAAATATGACAAACTATATCCTCTTTTTGAAGTCTAAGTTGGTCGACAGTTAAAGAAGGCATTCCAACTTCTTTACTCAAATACTGGTGGTAAATATCTAAAACGTCATCGAAAGTATTAAAAAAAAAAAATGTTTGGAGCATCAACACCGCTATATATTTTGAAACGATTAAGATGATTATTATATCAGCACTTAATAAAATAACAATAGGCATAAAGAATATGTTCTTGCACACATTGCGTCCTATTAGAATTCTGAATATCTATTGGTTTTAAAATGCATTCGAAATCTGCATATATACATAGTAAATGGTATATTTGTTTWTTGAAATTTTCGAAATAAAATTTTTTTTCAGGTGAAGGCATCCGTGTCACATTTTTCTACAATACATTTTATGGATAGCTAGTTTTTCTTTCTCATAAAAATTAGACAAGAATTAGAAAAATATAATTTATGCTTAACTCTTGTAACTTGAGAACTAAGTAATCTACTTAAATTTTGTATCGAAACAATGACTTTCATTGAAATCACCACTATATAAAGAAATAAGATTAACATGAAGATTTTTCTTCTTTCGTTAAATAAAAGGGTCCTACTATCAAATTGTCTTTAATACCAAACATATTTACACTAATATTTAGATTATTTGCTTCAAATATTCTAATATCCTTTATTTGTAATGGAAAGTTTAAATTTTCAATATTTACTACTTTATCATTATTTAATGTTATAATGGAATCTTGAATATTTCTAATGTTATATGAAGAACACCTTTGTCTATTTTTGAGGGTGAATTTATGGCCCACTTAAAGCAATATACATCAGTGTTAACAATATTTATACAAACTTTTTGCAGTGAATGCAAAGCTTTAGCGTTCGCTTAGTAGTGGAATAGTGTGTGATCGTCACTTATTGTTATGTGAATTCATTGTTTCTCTCATGTGTGGAACACAATGCTAGCGACAGACTGCAGCAGCACGACAGTGAACTGAAAACAGCGTGTGAATCCTACTACAAGAACGTTTGTGAGAGACAACAACGCAGTTGTCCATTTTGCATGTACACAATTTCGTTGTGGCCATAGTAATACCTTGCACTTCAATGAAATTTTAATATTTTGTTCAAAGTAAAATTTTTAAGCAAAAAATAAGTAAATAGGTAAATTTATTTGTTTTAAATTATCAATTTTTATTATAAATGATGTAACAGTGCCATTTTATGCTTTTATTTTTAAAATAACGTCAGGTTTGTTTGAGCTTTGAATAATTTTACATTTTACATATTAGTGGCATCACAACTCTACCTCATCTCTCTATCTTCCATTCTACTGTCAACTCTACTGTCGTCCTACTGCCGTTGGCAAATATAGGATAAAATTGAAGTTAGCGGGAACGACAACTGTCGGCCTGCAGTTGTGTAATCGTGCAGCTATCAAAATAGGTCCGTCGATAAGAACGTGTGTATTTTAATATTTGACAGATGTTGTTTGCAGTCTGTCGCGAGCATTGTAATTGTATTCAACACATCATTCTTTTAACAGAACAGGGTGCACTCATAGTGTTCAGCCAAGCAAGCAAATAGAGAAGATAAACGGAAGGGTTTTGCCCACAACGTGTTTGCCTGTATTGTACTGGCCGCAGACGCTTAACCGAGACAGTTTATTAAATATTTAAATTCGTCATTTCTTTTGTGTATACGGAGATAAAAGGGGGTAAAATAGTTTTAGCAGATTTTTATTTTAATATTTCATATTTTTTATCAAAAATAATGGATGTAAGTAATTGACCGCGAAATTCAGTGCAATTGTTTGCTAATATTTGCCATGTTGTAATACAATTTACACCTGTCCCTCTGTTTTACAAAAATAGGTAACATTAGATGAATCTGCATCGTCAACCCAGTCGACGCCTGTACTAAGGCAGCAGCTAAATGAAATTAAGGATAATATAGAGAAAGGGAAATATGCAGTGGTTATTGAAGCTGGGAAAAGCAAGGTTTGGGAAATTTTTGGCAAGGTTGAAAATAGTGGCAGTTTGGTAAGAGACGTTGTTGCATGCAAAAATTGTAAGAGCCAACAATTATTTAAAACAATCGTCTTTGTCTCTGACTATATAAAAAGCGGAAAAATTGGGCTTATTACTTTTCGATCAATGGATTTTGAATCTTGTAGCAGTAAGTATTTGTTGAAACGGTATATATTTGTAGATATGAATGTGTACGTACTATATGTGGTGTCAACTACAACAATTTGTTGTAATTTCAAGAAATGTTTACCACAATTGCACACTAATATTTCAGTGCTCGCAGCTGTACATACGTATTTTCAAATCAAACTTGATATGTTGTAGGTTTCAGGCAACAACAAAATACATATGATTTTCACATGAGGCTTTTAGTTTTTCATTGTACTTGCGAAAGTTTCATATTTAAAAAATAAGTGGAACTTTATTTAATATAGCTGAAAAAATTGTACAAAAAGTAAGGGCGGCATTGAAGGAATTTGATTGTAGTCTTGATAAAGGGATAATTGTTACAGACAG
>NW_017536982.1:0-3186 GCF_001853355.1 Bactrocera latifrons | reverse complement strand
ATTGTAGTCGAATGCAATTATTTATAAATATATAAACTATTTTTAATAGTTTGTTTTCAGTTTTGATATTTTATATTATAATTATTATATTATAAGTGAAAACATAGATGTGTACAAAAATATACATATATGCGTATTGAGCAATGGCAACATTGTGCAAATGAAAACAAACAAAGAGGCCTGATTTCTGCGTTTTTGCCACGTTTTTACTGGGCACACATTTTGCCGATGAGGAAGGAAAAGGGAGGAAGGCAGTAGCGTTTTTGACTGTTCCTGCTATTAGTTTGCACCCACGTTTGGTTAATTTTTTATTTGTTAAACACACACAATATATATTTTTTTTTTCGTTTCACCAATGTGCCGTTCTTTTTGCCTCAAAGGACCATGTAAAAACCACTAACTCACCTTCTCGGTCACCACAAGATTTTTATTTTAAAAATGGAAAAAAAGGTAAACAAAACGAATTGCTTTAAATGAGTATACGCGTGTATGTAAGTATATTGCGGATTTCTTGTTTGCGTACAATGTATTTAATTGTTCACTTTGTAAAAAGGTGATAATTAAAGTTATAATTCCGATAACGAAAACTGGAGGAGGGAAAGAACGCTGATGTTGCTCGCTTCAAAAAAATGTCCGCACACGCGTAGAACTCGCTGCTGAGATCGAAAGCGAAGTGAAGTTGCTGATCTCCTTGTAGTTTCCTTTTTCCCTTTGCTGTGTGGGATCAGCTGGTGTGATGTGGCTATTTGGTGTACGTGTATGTGGGTGTCGATGTGTGGAGTTCTCATGTGTAGTGTGGAATGTGGGTTGTAAGCCCTGATGATTTGTGAAGTGAGTATGGTGCAGGTGCGTGTCAGTGTTGGGAGGTTGAGTTGATGCGGTGGATAGTGTGGTGTATGTGTGGATGTCCGGGGAGGATGCTCATTTGTACAGTTTAGAATACATAAAAATAGAAAATGCATATGTATCCATGTATGGTATTTGATGCTTTTCATTACAATTTCTTTTCATGATATGTATAAGTTTCTCGTTAATCGATATAAAGAGACTCGTACGTCGCACGTATGTATGTTTTTTGGTTTTCCCTAATTTTGTTTTTACGATTTATCGATAGCTTATCAGCATAATTTACACATGATTTAATTGGACTGGAAATGGACGCGAATGTAACTAATAAAAATGTGATACTTTGGAACTAAAAGTTGTATGAATTTTGTGATTTGTCTTTTTTTTTTAAATTGTTGAAAGGAAAGGTTTTAGTTCAAAAATATTTTTATTTTTATTACATTTTGTTAAATCTATTAATCCCTAAATAAACTTCATTGAAAATTGCAATAAAATTGAACATTGGAAAAAATTTTTTTTTTATCCACATTCTTATGTAATTATCTATGCGTATTTACATACTTCTTTCTAATCGTGCAACTATAATAACTCGAATTAACAGTTGTTAATTCACACGAACATCATTCACTTAGCCAACATCCTTTTTGCACAGAATTAATTCACACCAACGCAATGAAATGTTTTGGTAGACCAATTCTGCAGAGAGTGGATCGTTACTTGTGAGAGTGCTATGAGTTGAGCGAACTCGTTGTTGTTCTCACTAATGAGACTCGGTCCTTATTTTACCCAAACATGAGAATTCATTTTTACGTTGTGTGAGTGAGTGCAAGTTGAAATTTTTGGACAGTGACTCAATCCTTACATAAAAAAGGATATATTAAAAAAGTTGAATAAATATTTTAGTCACTTCACAAAATTCAACTAAACTATATATATATGAAACTGTCTTTCAGCAAATATTTTGCGGTTTTATAGTTCTACAAACCGCAAGTTTCACTCTTCTACTAGTATGGGTCATAATTTATAATTTAGTATTAAGGAGACACTACTATTAAAAGGAACACAAAAAAAAATAAATAAAATAAAATGTCTTTCCCGAAACATTTAGAAAACTCTTTAAGAAAATATGACGACTTAATTGATATGAGCATCAATATTTTTTTATTCCATGCTAAATGAATTGCAAYCATGTTTATCCCAGCCATTTATTCACCGAATGGTTTACATAAGAAAGATTGTCATTTTGCGGATGATTCATACAAGGAATGTAATTGTTTTTCACTCTATTCCCGCTAGAAAACATTGAAAAAAATTTATAATTTATGTGCTATCATGTTTAAGGAGCCAAGATGGTGGAAAACAATAACCACAAATGTGTGATAAAGAAACCAAATTTTCCAAAAATTATTTCAAAATGTGAGCCAAGAAGGTATAAATATGAATTTTATTTTTTAATAATCCAATTGTACTAAAATATTTACGGGAGTCACATCAACGTGGAGAAATATGGATTCAAATTTTGAGAACGAACAACAAATAATTAATTTCGAGATTAATCGAGACGAATTTTATAAGATTTTTCAAAACTTCAAGCAGCTTCGACAACTAGGAGAGCCCGCCAAATTTCAACTAGGTACCATCGAGGGGAAGACTCAGATACGAAATAAACGTAAGAGACAACAACCTTCAAAGTTAATACAACCTGAGCGATCTGAACAAAAAGCCACTCAACCAAAAGCTATTCCTGGAAATATAAATAATTGTATTGATGTTTGTGAACCAAAATTGGCAGCTGTTCCTAAAAATGAAGTATTAAATATAAAGGGTTTACTAAATGTAGTAAAAATTGATTTAAGTGGTAAGGGTGAAACGTCCCCTCATTTAATTTCAATTTTTAATTCATTTAATTTCAAAAATGATGGGGATATTCAGAAATTAAAATTTTTAATACAACAGTGGTTTGATGATGAAATTTCTCAGTGGGATGACTTCAATAAAAACCAATAGTATTTGCTGTGATGTTGAATGGATCCATGAAGATAAACTCCTAAGTGAGCTTTAAGGATTTGTATATAAATGTAAAACTGTTGTGGCTTTTCCCGCACTAAGCACTCGAAAAAAGTTTATATGCATTCATTAGACAAAAAAAATGTTTTATAAGAGTCAGTTTAAAGAGTCAGCAGCATTTGTATTATGCTTAAAATATGTTGTTATATCTTTAACAGCTGTTAGTAAATTTTTAGCTTCTTCCAGTCCATCTTTATTATGATATGAGCTTATTTTTGCCATAAAGATTTGTGACAGCTTTAACGATATTTGCGCCATTGTCCGTGATAAACG
>NW_017536981.1:313510-314892 GCF_001853355.1 Bactrocera latifrons | reverse complement strand
ATCTATTAAAACCAAAAACTATTTTGCGTTTCTGCAGTCCACAGGAAGTTGACCAGACCCTCCAGGATATACCATAAAGCAATGTTTGTGCAGTGAAAGACGACCTTAGCTTTAGAAAGGCGTTAAGAAATACTTGTGCAAWGAGCAGGGCCAAAATAAAGGTGTTATCACCATAAATAGTTGCAATTAAAAACTATAATTTTGCAGTGAGCACGACTTAAATGAAGAAAGCATGTATTCAAAAAAGAGAGGTGCAGTGTGTAGTGTGAATGATGGCACAAGAGGATAAAATTCAAATAAAAAATGGGGAACTCATTGAGCAACTGAACCGAACGTGTATGTCGAACTCCAAGAAAAACACTCAATGAACGAAGACTACTTAAAACGAAAAATATTCAATATTTACCAACTTTTACGGGAAGAGGAGATGTTACAATAAATTCATTTATGAGTAGCATAGAATGTCTTCTATTAAATATCAAAGCGAGGAAACACGGAATGAAGCAACTAGAGATGTGTATTATGGGACAGGGAGAAGCCAAAGATGTCATCATAAATTTACCACATCCAAACAATTGTACAGAAATGAAAAAAAAAACATTAAAGTTGGTTTATAGCCGATATGGAAATATATTAAAGAATATGCAACATGAAGGCGAACACAGCAAGCGAATTAGCAACAGATATTCAAAAATTTAAATACAACGCTGATGAATTAAATTTTATTACGCGGTCGAGTCTATTACTTAACACAAGTAAGGAAATTATACAGGGGACATTATTAGACAAAATATATGATAAACAGGTCATTCAAATAACATGACAAACAGAATTAGAAATGAATTTAAAAAAAATCAGAAATTTCATAAGACAATTCCACCAAAATAAAAAAATTAAAATAATTATAATGAACAATTTTAAGATAAAAATAGTAGCTCAGATCAAGTTTGGCAAAATATTAAAAAATTTTCACAAAATAAAATTATACAAAATTTTGTACACAAGGGAAATAGGGATAATAATTCTCATCAATATGGGCAGTGGTACCAAACATATAAAGATTACAGTGATAGAAATTCAGGTAGAGAAAGGGAAAACACACAAACCAACTAAGGCTAAATATAATAAGTATAGTAATGAGCAAACAAAYAATTACTGGCAAAATGTATACTAAAGTATTTAATTTACCTGCTAATGCGAATACAAAGTGGCGATCAACACCACTAAGAAAATAGAAAATATAATTTTATAATAGGRATCGATTTACTAAATCATTTAAATATTATACTATGATAAACTTGGTGGATGGAAAAGTTTCACGAATTAAAAAATAATCTGAATTTTAAAATAAATTATTTAGTATGCACTCTTGAAGCAATAAA
>NW_017536981.1:306990-311398 GCF_001853355.1 Bactrocera latifrons | reverse complement strand
CTGGCGTTGTGCGTTCACTGCCATTCAGCAGGCTGGAGAAGTGTCCCTCCATAATTTAAGTATGCTCTGGGCATCGGTGGCTCCGGTCTTGAAACCTTCTGTAAGCCGGCGCATTTTTTTGTAGAATTTTCGAGCATTATCCCTGTCGGCCAGCTTAYCAAGCTCTTCGTACTCATGTATTTCGGCCTCTTTCTTTTTCTGTCTCGCTTCCCCTTTCAAATCTAGGTATCTATCCCATACCGCACGTGTTGTGATCGATCGTAACGTTCCGAGGTAGGCAGCTTGTTTTCTCTCCTATGGTTTYGGTTGCAGCTGTACGTAAGGAGTTTGAAATGCCGTCCCACAGTTCCCTTATACTGAGTTATTGACGAGTGCTCTCAGAAAGCAGGAGTGCAAGCCGAGTAGGATATCGTTCGGCTGTCTCTTGTGATTGCAGCTTCTCGACGTCGAACTTTCCTTGTGTTTGATGGCGAGCGTTTTTTGCTGCACAGAGACGGGTACGAATCTTGGCTGCAACAATATAGTGGTCCGAGTCGATGTTAGGGCCTACATGTAAACCACTGGAGACGTGTCTTCCGTCTATCACAACATGATCGATCTGGTTGGTGGTTTTTCCTACCTTCTTTGCCCACCCTGGCGTTAAAGTCACTAATCACGATTTTGACATTGTGGCGGGGGCAGCTCTCATAAGTGCYTTCCAAGCATTCATAAAAGGCGTGGGCGCAAATCAGCGATATGTTGAAGAACCTCGTTTTGATGTGGATTGTGGCTAGACGTTCATTCACCGGGGTGAATGATAGTACTCGGCGACGGAGTCTCTCCCCCACCAAGAATCCTACACCAAACTTGCGCTTCTTTATATGGCCACTGTAGTAAATGCCACAAGGACCTACTCGTCTCTGTCCTTGTCCCGTCCATCGCATTTCTTGGACGTCGGTGATGTCTTTATTTTTACGAGGACATCAACCAGCTGGACAGCGGAATCTTCCCAATTAAGAGACCGGACATTCCAGGTGCATGCCCTCAATTCGTAGTCCTTATTTCGTTTGCCATGGTCGCCAATAAAAGTGGGGTCTCTCATCCGAARCTGCTGTTGCGTTTTCATTGGGGTGGCAGGGAATGTTTCGCCTTCTCAGTTTAGCTCACCTTCAATCGGATGTTCCATGGCTACCCAGAGGATACTTGGTCAAAGACCGGAAGTCGTGAGCTGCTTGAGTCTTATGTAAAAGAAGCGTTTCTGGCCACTCCCAAGTGAATGGCGATCAGAGAACTTTCCTCACTTGCGTGAACTTCTACACATGACTCCATCCTCTGAGCACGAGTTAAGGAAGCTAAAATATCATACTCGCGAACCCAAATATATCAACAAATCCTTTTCAGCTGTAAACATATAAACATCATCATGACATATACACATAGTAATTTATTGTAATTATCAGACGCGTAACACTTATCCAAACTTATCTGCTTTAACTTAGAACACACCAGAACAACATGAATGTTCTGTCGATAGTGCAAATAGCTGTTAGCAAACCTAATATTTTTTAGTCTTAATTTTGCCATCAAACGTGAGGGTGGAAATATTAAACTCAACAAATAGATAAAATAATAAACACAATTTTATTATTATTTAACTGGYTGGCTCAACCAACAATCGCAAATCAACTTGCTTTCCCGCCAGTCTTCGAAGTTTAAGACTTAAAAAACCAAAATCCAGGGCCTTAAAGAAAGACACAGCAGGTTCCTGAAAAATTGGAACAAAAACATAATTCTGAGTAACCACYAAGAACTGGAGAACATCAAGAACTTCCGGAAGGAAAAAAGGACAAAAATCCACCGCAGTCAAAGAAAATCAGAAGCAGTTACGATGTCATCAGGAATRGCACAACTACGCGCACACATCGACGTACTAACTCAAATTTTGCAGCAGCAAAGCATTGAGATGCAGAATCGACTATCAGCGATTGAATCAATCGTTTAAAGGATTATCGACGGTCGAACAACATGAAGCAATACCTTTGCTCATTAACGACCGCATAGAAATTGACCTGGAACTATTCAAAGCACTGCCACGCTTCGATGGACCTTTATGGATGATATAAAAGGATTTGGCAACCACCCTAGATACTACAGTGCACTTGGTATAGTATAACAGGAACAGCAGTAGCTTTGCTTTTTGGAGGATGGAGTCGTGTGTAGAAGTTCACGCAAGTGAGGAAAGTTCTCTGATCGCCATTTACTTGGGAGTGGCCAGAAACGATTGTTTTACAGATCACTCAAGAAGCTCACGACTTCCGGTCTTTGACCAAGTATCCTCTGGGTAGCCTAAGAACATCCGTTTGAAGGTAAGCTAAAGTGAGAAGGCGAAATATCCCCTACGTAGGGTTGTGCCCTAGATACTACAGTGCACTTGGTATAGTATAACAGGAACAGCAGTAGATTAGATTTGATTACACGTTTGCTGACCAAAGGCCAATATATGTCCCTTTAGAGAAAATGAAAAGGATCGTACAAGAAAAGAAAACCTCAGCCGATTTCCATAATGTAGTGAGCAAAGCTTTGCTTTTTGGAGGATGGAGTCGTGTGTAGAAGTTCACGCAAGTGAGGRAAGTTCTCTGATCGCCATTTACTTGGGAGTGGCCAGAAACGATTCTTTTACATATGACTCAAGAAGCTCACGACTTCCGGTCTTTGACCAAGTATCCTCTGGGTAGCCTAAGAACATCCGTTTGAAGGCAAGCTAAAGTGAGAAGGCGAAATATCCCCTACGTAGGGTTGTGCGCTGGGACCCGCCACGTAAAAAAACACCCCCAATGAAAAATTCACAACAGCCTCGGATGAGTGAGCAAAGCGCATAATTTGGTATCGTCAAAAATTGAGATGTCCTAAAACCGGAACAGTGGTTCTATGAAAGACTATGTGAACCAGGAAGCAGTTCATCCTATGGTTAAATAGCAAATATACAAGTAGTACATTGTATAGTCATAACCCTAAGGATTTGGAAACAGCTTACGCAGTAGCTAGTACTATTTACCACGACATTGCGAATCGCCAATTCAAGGTACATTTTAACCTCCTAAGGGGGAAACAGCAACATAGATTCCATCAACCTGATGATAAAAGGAAATGTAATCCTCGCTTCAACGAAGGSCAATTTCGTTCACATAGAGAGGACAGACAACATCTTCAAAATAGACCAAACTTCAGAATACAGAGRAGTTATGAGATTAGAAATTATAATCATCTGCAAGAACAACTTGCACCAGAACCAATTGAAGTGGGCCATTCGCAGCAGTACCTGAAACCAACGCATTATTTCAACCAACAAAGGAATCGGCTTCACCAACCAAATCTGTTTAAAAGAGATAGGAACGTCTCGTCACAAAACTTCAATCAACCAAAAATTCCGAGCATCAATCAAACCGCTCAAGCAGACTACGATGGACATTTTGAGACTGGGAGTACTTTTTTAGGCGAGTAAACGGGTTGCCTTCTACCGAAACAAAACTGGCACACCCTTTACAATTTCAGTGGACGCAGCATCAACTAATAATTATACTTGTATTAGCAACAAATGTGAAAGTGGTAAGTCAATACAAATTATTCCTTTTTAAAAAACTTAACGTCGTTTTTCAGTCATTAATTCAAAAAATGTGTTTAAATGAGTTAAGCATCCACCCTCTGTACCCGGTAAAACTGGAGCATCCTAACAGCAACAGCGCAATTCACCACAGCTGATTACTACAACACAACTCACGACACCTGTACCACTAAACGAAAAGGATGGAGAGCAGGATAGGAAACTTGTTACGTCCACAACAATTCGTACTAAAYACAKTCGTTCGATATACTGCRCTCATCAACTTTCGTTTTTCKACACCAATCCCGCGCGCTGCAATTACTTGTACTGTGATCCCCATGATTTAATAATTAGAAATTAAATKTTTAAARCATTGAACATATGATTTAACTTTAAATTAATACTGTACAAAGTTAAAGATTAGAATAATAAATTACATTTTTATTATAAACGTGAGTGACACGGATGTTTTTATTATGTGTGTGATGCCCATCTGAATTATCTCCAACTGATATGTGCGTAGTGATCACGGAAATAAAAATAAAGATATAGTGGACACAAAATTATTCATGGTCCTTCGAGCCTTACTGACAGGCACCTTCGGATTTTAATTAAAATTTATAAAAGAACAAAAACTAAACGGAGTGCGAATAAAAGTGAAACCTGTTTATACATTTTCGTAAATAGATGTGTGTACATATATAACAACGAAGTGAAGTGCTGTTTACAAATAATAAAACTAAGCGCTGTGATACAAAAAAAAAAAAAAATGCATATATGTGACAATTATAACAATTTGTATATAACAGAGAAATATACATCTATGTA
>NW_017536981.1:302875-304870 GCF_001853355.1 Bactrocera latifrons | reverse complement strand
GGCTTACGATATTTACGAAAACTGCTTAGACCAATATGAAGAAACAAAAGCAATTATCTTCGATCAATTAAAGCTAATGAAAGCAAATGCACCTACTCCCCACAGTGGAGTAGAGCTGCCAGAAATAGACAATCAAAAGGCAAGTTCAGGCATCCACCTCGAGGTGCCCGCATGTGACACAGATTCATTTTATGGAGATTACGAAGAATGGCCGTGCTTCCGGGACATGTCTACAGCCGTTTACATCAAAAATCGACAACTATCAAAAGCAGAAAAATTGTATCACCTCAGCAGTATAGTAAAACAGTTCGCTCTTAATAACGACAGTTTCAATTTGGCTTGGGAAGCTTTAAAAACAAGATACGAAAATGAAAGTATACTGGTCGATAAACAAGTAACGACACTAATGAGCTTGCCAAAAGTTAAGAAAGAAAGATGTGTAGAATTCATCAAACTAGAATCAACTGTTTCAAATTGTTGGTCGGTGCTATCAACACTAAATATCACAACAGACAGCTGGGACCCCATTCTGGTAAACATCTGCATCGCCGCATTACCAGAAAAGTCATTACTTCTATGGGAGCAATCGCTCTCATCCCTGGCAACGAATGAAAGGTTTTCTCACCATCCAATATGAGATTGCGGAAAGGATAGAAGAAAAAATAGTCAGAAATAAAAACATTAAACAAGACCAAAATAKAATCTTCAATAGACCACAAGCTAGAAGCAACAACAATATAAACAGAAGCATTTACAAAACGCAATCGTTCACATCAGAACAAAGAAAACATATGTCTTGCGAACTGTGCACAACAGGTCACAAGCTTAAAACTTGCGAGAAGTTTCAAAAATTGAATGTCAATGAAAGGAACAACTTTGTCAGRYCAAAAAGACTCTGCACAAACTGCTTGTCCCACTCACACAATCTTAATAATTGCAAAAGCAAATTTAACTGCTTATATTGTCACCGTAGACACAACTCAATGCTTCATTACAGCAGGTATCCTATCTCACCCCAAAGAAGCGCTTATACTCAAAGAACCACTGGTTTAATTGCAAAAGCAAATCCAGAAAAATTCTAAAAATTGCCAAGAAGTACCATTCTGCTCAAAGGCATTGAAAACGGCAACGCTACACAGCGAAAATCAAAGTAGGGTACTACTACCCACAGCAGTCGTCTCTATCGAACACCGAGGAGAACTGTTCAAATACAGAGCCTTAATAGACCAAGGATCGCAACGATCATTCATAGCGTCTAAGGTACAAAAAAAAACTCAAATTGTCAACCAAACAATCAAATTTTGAAATTACAGGAATGGGCGGAACAGTAATCCAAAACTCAAATAAAATCTGTCCCATTACCCTAATTTCCCCCCAAGCAGATAAGGGAATCAAAGAAGAATCTATAGTCCTACCGCAATTAACAAATATGCTTCCAAGCTTTTACATAAAAAGCAGACATTGGCAGAAGGTCTCACACTTTAAACTAGCAGATCCCGACTGCAACAAAATATCTCAAATAGATATTGTATTAGGCAGCGACCTTATACCGCAAATATTACATAAAGGTGTTGATAAAATATCAACCACCCTTCTAGCGCAAAACACTATATTCGGTTGGATTCTAAGTGGACTAGCCACCAACTGAAGTTGAAGATAATGCAAACCTTAATTCACAATTAAGGAAATTCCAAGAGATAGGGAAACTTCCCCGAATCTTAAATAAAACTCTAGAAGATCCGTGTTGTAAGGGCTACTCGACAGCCACAACTACTCGGTCAAATAATGGCTGGTACGTCGTACGACTACCATTAGAGCCACAATTATTAAAAGTAAAAGTAACACAGTTGTATCAAAAAGTCGAAAAATCGAATTTTTTCGTAAATTTTCAAAATAAATAAAATCTTAAACAAAATTAAGGTTCAACGAGCACCATGTGCCCAATGCGATACTTTGACGCACCTAGACTTAAAAAAAAGAAAGTAAAGGTCGTTC